>NC_134483.1:4658579-4926079 GCF_040206685.1 Ascaphus truei
GGGACTGGGGCAAGTGAGTTAGATGTTACACAGGGGTAGGTCGGTCAGGGGCTTTTCCTCCCAGCCTTGCAGAGAGGGGCTGGGGAAGTGAGTTAGATGTTACACAGGGGTAGGTCGGTAAGGGGCTTTTCCTCCCAGCCTTGCAGAGAGGGGCTGGGGAAGTGAGTTAGATGTTACACAGGGGAGGTCGGTAAGGGGCTTTTCCTCCCAGCCTTGCAGAGAGGGGCTGGGGAAGTGAGTTAGATGTTACACAGGGGTAGGTCGGTAAGGGGCTTTTCCTCCCCGCCTTGCAGAGAGGGGCTGGGAAGTGAGTTAGATGTTACACAGGGGTAGGTCGGTAAGGGCTTTTCCTCCCAGCCTTGCAGAGAGGGGCTGGGGAAGTGAGTTAGATGTTACACAGGGGTAGGTCGGTAAGGGGCTTTTCCTCCCAGCCTTGCAGAGAGGGGCTGGGGAAGTGAGTTAGATGTTACACAGGGGTAGGTCGGTAAGGGGCTTTCCTCCCAGCCTTGCAGAGAGGGGCTGGGGAAGTGAGTTAGATGTTACACAGGGGTAGGTCGGTAAGGGGCTTTTCCTCCAGCCTTGCAGAGAGGGGCTGGGGAAGTGAGTTAGATGTTACACAGGGGTAGGTCGGTAAGGGCTTTTCCTCCCAGCCTTGCAGAGAGGGGCTGGGGAAGTGAGTTAGATGTTACACAGGGGTAGGTCGGTAAGGGGCTTTTCCTCCCAGCCTTGCAGAGAGGGGCTGGGGAAGTGAGTTAGATGTTACACAGGGGTAGGTCGGTAAGGGGCTTTCCTCCCAGCCTTGCAGAGAGGGGCTGGGGAAGTGAGTTAGATGTTACACAGGGGTAGGTCGGTAAGGGGCTTTTCCTCCCAGCCTTGCAGAGAGGGGCTGGGGGAAGTGAGTTAGATGTTACACAGGGGTAGGTCGGTAAGGGGCTTTTCCTCCCAGCCTTGCAGAGAGGGGCTGGGGAAGTGAGTTAGATGTTACACAGGGGTAGGTCGGTAAGGGGCTTTTCCTCCCAGCCTTGCAGAGAGGGGCTGGGGAAGTGAGTTAGATGTTACACAGGGGTAGGTCGGTAAGGGGCTTTTCCTCCCAGCCTTGCAGAGAGGGGCTGGGGAAGTGAGTTAGATGTTACACAGGGTAGGTCGGTAAGGGGCTTTTCCTCCCAGCCTTGCAGAGAGGGGCTGGGGAAGTGAGTTAGATGTTACACAGGGGTAGGTCGGTAAGGGGCTTTTCCTCCCAGCCTTGCAGAGAGGGGCTGGGGAAGTGAGTTAGATGTTACACAGGGGTAGGTCGGTAAGGGGCTTTTCCTCCCAGCCTTGCAGAGAGGGGCTGGGGAAGTGAGTTAGATGTTACACAGGGGTAGGTCGGTAAGGGGCTTTTCCTCCCAGCCTTGCAGAGAGGGGCTGGGGAAGTGAGTTAGATGTTACACAGGGGTAGGTCGGTAAGGGGCTTTTCCTCCCAGCCTTGCAGAGAGGGGCTGGGGAAGTGAGTTAGATGTTACACAGGGGTAGGTCGGTAAGGGGCTTTTCCTCCCAGCCTTGCAGAGAGGGGCTGGGGAAGTGAGTTAGATGTTACACAGGGGTAGGTCGGTAAGGGGCTTTTCCTCCCAGCCTTGCAGAGAGGGGCTGGGGAAGTGAGTTAGATGTTACACAGGGGTAGGTCGGTAAGGGGCTTTTCCTCCCAGCCTTGCAGAGAGGGGCTGGGGAAGTGAGTTAGATGTTACACAGGGGTAGGTCGGTAAGGGCTTTTCCTCCCAGCCTTGCAGAGAGGGGCTGGGGAAGTGAGTTAGATGTTACACAGGGTAGGTCGGTAAGGGGCTTTTCCTCCCAGCCTTGCAGAGAGGGGCTGGGGAAGTGAGTTAGATGTTACACAGGGGTAGGTCGGTAAGGGGCTTTTCCTCCCAGCCTTGCAGAGAGGGGCTGGGGAAGTGAGTTAGATGTTACACAGGGGTAGGTCGGTAAGGGGCTTTTCCTCCCAGCCTTGCAGAGAGGGGCTGGGAAGTGAGTTAGATGTTACACAGGGGTAGGTCGGTAAGGGGCTTTTCCTCCCAGCCTTGCAGAGAGGGGCTGGGGAAGTGAGTTAGATGTTACACAGGGGTAGGTCGGTAAGGGGCTTTTCCTCCCAGCCTTGCAGAGAGGGGCTGGGGAAGTGAGTTAGATGTTACACAGGGGTAGGTCGGTAAGGGGCTTTTCCTCCCAGCCTTGCAGAGAGGGGCTGGGGAAGTGAGTTAGATGTTACACAGGGGTAGGTCGGTAAGGGGCTTTTCCTCCCAGCCTTGCAGAGAGGGGCTGGGGAAGTGAGTTAGATGTTACACAGGGGTAGGTCGGTAAGGGGCTTTTCCTCCCCGCCTTGCAGAGAGGGGCTGGGGAAGTGAGTTAGATGTTACACAGGGGTAGGTCGGTAAGGGGCTTTTCCTCCCCGCCTTGCAGAGAGGGGCTGGGGAAGTGAGTTAGATGTTACACAGGGGTAGGTCGGTAAGGGGCTTTTCCTCCCAGCCTTGCAGAGAGGGGCTGGGAAGTGAGTTAGATGTTACACAGGGGTAGGTCGGTAAGGGGCTTTTCCTCCCAGCCTTGCAGAGAGGGGCTGGGGAAGTGAGTTAGATGTTACACAGGGGTAGGTCGGTAAGGGGCTTTTCCTCCCAGCCTTGCAGAGAGGGGCTGGGGAAGTGAGTTAGATGTTACACAGGGGTAGGTCGGTAAGGGGCTTTTCCTCCCAGCCTTGCAGAGAGGGGCTGGGGAAGTGAGTTAGATGTTACACAGGGGTAGGTCGGTAAGGGGCTTTTCCTCCCAGCCTTGCAGAGAGGGGCTGGGGAAGTGAGTTAGATGTTA
Organism: Ascaphus truei; assembly: GCF_040206685.1. Classification (NCBI taxonomy): domain Eukaryota; kingdom Metazoa; phylum Chordata; class Amphibia; order Anura; family Ascaphidae; genus Ascaphus; species Ascaphus truei. Next base: position 4,661,409 of record NC_134483.1, read on the forward strand.
CACAGGGGTAGGTCGGTAAGGGGCTTTTCCTCCCAGCCTTGCAGAGAGGGGCTGGGGAAGTGAGTTAGATGTTACACAGGGGTAGGTCGGTAAGGGGCTTTTCCTCCCAGCCTTGCAGAGAGGGGCTGGGGAAGTGAGTTAGATGTTACACAGGGGTAGGTCGGTAAGGGGCTTTTCCTCCCAGCCTTGCAGAGAGGGCTGGGAAGTGAGTTAGATGTTACACAGGGGTAGGTCGGTAAGGGGCTTTTCCTCCCAGCCTTGCAGAGAGGGGCTGGGGAAGTGAGTTAGATGTTACACAGGGGAGGTCGGTAAGGGGCTTTTCCTCCAGCCTTGCAGAGAGGGGCTGGGGAAGTGAGTTAGATGGTACACAGGGGTAGGTCGGTAAGGGTCTTTCCTCCCAGCCTTGCAGAGAGGGGCTGGGGAAGTGAGTTAGATGTTACACAGGGGTAGGTCGGTAAGGGGCTTTTCCTCCCAGCCTTGCAGAGAGGGGCTGGGAAGTGAGTTAGATGTTACACAGGGGTAGGTCGGTAAGGGGCTTTTCCTCCAGCCTTGCAGAGAGGGGCTGGGGAAGTGAGTTAGATGTTACACAGGGGAGGTCGGTAAGGGGCTTTCCTCCCAGCCTTGCAGAGAGGGGCTGGGGAAGTGAGTTAGATGTTACACAGGGGTAGGTCGGTAAGGGGCTTTCCCTCCCAGCCTTGCAGAGAGGGGCTGGGGAAGTGAGTTAGATGTTACACAGGGGTAGGTCGGTAAGGGGCTTTTCCTCCCAGCCTTGCAGAGAGGGGCTGGGGAAGTGAGTTAGATGTTACACAGGGGTAGGTCGGTAAGGGGCTTTTCCTCCCCGCCTTGCAGAGAGGGGCTGGGGAAGTGAGTTAGATGTTACACAGGGGTAGGTCGGTAAGGGGCTTTTCCTCCCAGCCTTGCAGAGAGGGGCTGGGGAAGTGAGTTAGATGTTACACAGGGGTAGGTCGGTAAGGGGCTTTTCCTCCCAGCCTTGCAGAGAGGGGCTGGGGAAGTGAGTTAGATGTTACACAGGGGTAGGTCGGTAAGGGGCTTTTCCTCCCAGCCTTGCAGAGAGGGGCTGGGGAAGTGAGTTAGATGTTACACAGGGGTAGGTCGGTAAGGGGCTTTTCCTCCCAGCCTTGCAGAGAGGGGCTGGGGAAGTGAGTTAGATGTTACACAGGGGTAGGTCGGTAAGGGGCTTTTCCTCCCAGCCTTGCAGAGAGGGGCTGGGGAAGTGAGTTAGATGTTACACAGGGGTAGGTCGGTAAGGGGCTTTTCCTCCCAGCCTTGCAGAGAGGGGCTGGGGAAGTGAGTTAGATGTTACACAGGGGTAGGTCGGTAAGGGGCTTTTCCTCCCAGCCTTGCAGAGAGGGGCTGGGGAAGTGAGTTAGATGTTACACAGGGGTAGGTCGGTAAGGGCTTTCCCTCCCAGCCTTGCAGAGAGGGGCTGGGGAAGTGAGTTAGATGTTACACAGGGGTAGGTCGGTAAGGGGCTTTCCCTCCCAGCCTTGCAGAGAGGGGCTGGGGAAGTGAGTTAGATGTTACACAGGGGTAGGTCGGTAAGGGGCTTTTCCTCCCAGCCTTGCAGAGAGGGGCTGGGGAAGTGAGTTAGATGTTACACAGGGGTAGGTCGGTAAGGGGCTTTTCCTCCCAGCCTTGCAGAGAGGGGCTGGGGAAGTGAGTTAGATGTTACACAGGGGTAGGTCGGTAAGGGGCTTTCCCTCCCAGCCTTGCAGAGAGGGGCTGGGGAAGTGAGTTAGATGTTACACAGGGGTAGGTCGGTAAGGGGCTTTTCCTCCCAGCCTTGCAGAGAGGGGCTGGGGAAGTGAGTTAGATGTTACACAGGGGTAGGTCGGTAAGGGGCTTTTCCTCCCAGCCTTGCAGAGAGGGGCTGGGGAAGTGAGTTAGATGTTACACAGGGGTAGGTCGGTAAGGGGCTTTCCCTCCCAGCCTTGCAGAGAGGGGCTGGGGAAGTGAGTTAGATGTTACACAGGGGTAGGTCGGTAAGGGGCTTTTCCTCCCAGCCTTGCAGAGAGGGGCTGGGGAAGTGAGTTAGATGTTACACAGGGGTAGGTCGGTAAGGGGCTTTCCCTCCCAGCCTTGCAGAGAGGGGCTGGGGAAGTGAGTTAGATGTTACACAGGGGTAGGTCGGTAAGGGGCTTTTCCTCCCAGCCTTGCAGAGAGGGGCTGGGGAAGTGAGTTAGATGTTACACAGGGGTAGGTCGGTAAGGGGCTTTTCCTCCCAGCCTTGCAGAGAGGGGCTGGGGAAGTGAGTTAGATGTTACACAGGGGTAGGTCGGTAAGGGGCTTTTCCTCCCCGCCTTGCAGAGAGGGGCTGGGGAAGTGAGTTAGATGTTACACAGGGGTAGGTCGGTAAGGGGCTTTTCCTCCCCGCCCTGCAGAGAGGGGCTGGGGAAGTGAGTTAGCCCTTACACAGGGGTAGGTCGGTAAGGGGCTTTTCCTCCCAGCCTTGCAGAGAGGGGCTGGGGAAGTGAGTTAGATGTTACACAGGGGTAGGTCGGTAAGGGGCTTTTCCTCCCAGCCTTGCAGAGAGGGGCTGGGGAAGTGAGTTAGATGTTACACAGGGGTAGGTCGGTAAGGGGCTTTTCCTCCCCGCCCTGCAGAGAGGGGCTGGGGAAGTGAGTTAGCCCTTACACAGGGGTAGGTCGGTAAGGGGCTTTTCCTCCCAGCCTTGCAGAGAGGGGCTGGGGAAGTGAGTTAGATGTTACACAGGGGTAGGTCGGTAAGGGGCTTTTCCTCCCAGCCTTGCAGAGAGGGGCTGGGGAAGTGAGTTAGATGTTACACAGGGGTAGGTCGGTAAGGGGCTTTTCCTCCCAGCCTTGCAGAGAGGGGCTGGGGAAGTGAGTTAGATGTTACACAGGGGTAGGTCGGTAAGGGGCTTTCCCTCCCAGCCTTGCAGAGAGGGGCTGGGGAAGTGAGTTAGATGTTACACAGGGGTAGGTCGGTAAGGGGCTTTCCCTCCCAGCCTTGCAGAGAGGGGCTGGGGAAGTGAGTTAGATGTTACACAGGGGTAGGTCGGTAAGGGGCTTTTCCTCCCAGCCTTGCAGAGAGGGGCTGGGGAAGTGAGTTAGATGTTACACAGGGGTAGGTCGGTAAGGGGCTTTTCCTCCCAGCCTTGCAGAGAGGGGCTGGGGAAGTGAGTTAGATGTTACACAGGGGTAGGTCGGTAAGGGGCTTTCCCTCCCAGCCTTGCAGAGAGGGGCTGGGGAAGTGAGTTAGATGTTACACAGGGGTAGGTCGGTAAGGGGCTTTTCCTCCCAGCCTTGCAGAGAGGGGCTGGGGAAGTGAGTTAGATGTTACACAGGGGTAGGTCGGTAAGGGGCTTTTCCTCCCAGCCTTGCAGAGAGGGGCTGGGGAAGTGAGTTAGATGTTACACAGGGGTAGGTCGGTAAGGGGCTTTCCCTCCCAGCCTTGCAGAGAGGGGCTGGGGAAGTGAGTTAGATGTTACACAGGGGTAGGTCGGTAAGGGGCTTTTCCTCCCAGCCTTGCAGAGAGGGGCTGGGGAAGTGAGTTAGATGTTACACAGGGGTAGGTCGGTAAGGGGCTTTCCTCCCAGCCTTGCAGAGAGGGGCTGGGGAAGTGAGTTAGATGTTACACAGGGGTAGGTCGGTAAGGGGCTTTTCCTCCCAGCCTTGCAGAGAGGGGCTGGGGAAGTGAGTTAGATGTTACACAGGGGTAGGTCGGTAAGGGGCTTTTCCTCCCAGCCTTGCAGAGAGGGGCTGGGGAAGTGAGTTAGATGTTACACAGGGGTAGGTCGGTAAGGGGCTTTTCCTCCCCGCCTTGCAGAGAGGGGCTGGGGAAGTGAGTTAGATGTTACACAGGGGTAGGTCGGTAAGGGGCTTTTCCTCCCAGCCTTGCAGAGAGGGGCTGGGGAAGTGAGTTAGATGTTACACAGGGGTAGGTCGGTAAGGGGCTTTCCCTCCCAGCCTTGCAGAGAGGGGCTGGGGAAGTGAGTTAGATGTTACACAGGGGTAGGTCGGTAAGGGGCTTTTCCTCCCAGCCTTGCAGAGAGGGGCTGGGGAAGTGAGTTAGATGTTACACAGGGGTAGGTCGGTAAGGGGCTTTCCCTCCCAGCCTTGCAGAGAGGGGCTGGGGAAGTGAGTTAGATGTTACTCAGGGGTAGGTCGGTAAGGGGCTTTCCCTCCCAGCCTTGCAGAGAGGGGCTGGGGAAGTGAGTTAGATGTTACACAGGGGTAGGTCGGTAAGGGGCTTTTCCTCCCAGCCTTGCAGAGAGGGGCTGGGGAAGTGAGTTAGATGTTACACAGGGGTAGGTCGGTAAGGGGCTTTTCCTCCCAGCCTTGCAGAGAGGGGCTGGGGGAGTTAGATGTTACACAGGGGTAGGTCGGTAAGGGGCTTTTCCTCCCCGCCTTGCAGAGAGGGGCTGGGGAAGTGAGTTAGATGTTACACAGGGGTAGGTCGGTAAGGGGCTTTTCCTCCCAGCCTTGCAGAGAGGGGCTGGGAAGTGAGTTAGATGTTACACAGGGGTAGGTCGGTAAGGGGCTTTTCCTCCCAGCCTTGCAGAGAGGGGCTGGGGAAGTGAGTTAGATGTTACACAGGGGTAGGTCGGTAAGGGGCTTTTCCTCCCAGCCTTGCAGAGAGGGGCTGGGGAAGTGAGTTAGATGTTACACAGGGGTAGGTCGGTAAGGGGCTTTCCCTCCCAGCCTTGCAGAGAGGGGCTGGGGAAGTGAGTTAGATGTTACACAGGGGTAGGTCGGTAAGGGGCTTTCCCTCCCAGCCTTGCAGAGAGGGGCTGGGGAAGTGAGTTAGATGTTACACAGGGGTAGGTCGGTAAGGGGCTTTTCCTCCCAGCCTTGCAGAGAGGGGCTGGGGAAGTGAGTTAGATGTTACACAGGGGTAGGTCGGTAAGGGGCTTTCCCTCCCAGCCTTGCAGAGAGGGGCTGGGGAAGTGAGTTAGATGTTACACAGGGGTAGGTCGGTAAGGGCTTTCCCTCCCAGCCTTGCAGAGAGGGGCTGGGGAAGTGAGTTAGATGTTACACAGGGGTAGGTCGGTAAGGGGCTTTTCCTCCCAGCCTTGCAGAGAGGGGCTGGGGAAGTGAGATCGATGTTACACAGGGGTAGGTCGGTAAGGGGCTTTTCCTCCCAGCCTTGCAGAGAGGGGCTGGGGAAGTGAGTTAGATGTTACACAGGGGTAGGTCGGTAAGGGGCTTTTCCTCCCAGCCTTGCAGAGAGGGGCTGGGGAAGTGAGTTAGATGTTACACAGGGGTAGGTCGGTAAGGGGCTTTTCCTCCCAGCCTTGCAGAGAGGGGCTGGGGAAGTGAGTTAGATGTTACACAGGGGTAGGTCGGTAAGGGGCTTTTCCTCCCAGCCTTGCAGAGAGGGGCTGGGGAAGTGAGTTAGATGTTACACAGGGGTAGGTCGGTAAGGGGCTTTCCCTCCCAGCCTTGCAGAGAGGGGCTGGGGAAGTGAGTTAGATGTTACACAGGGGTAGGTCGGTAAGGGGCTTTCCCTCCCAGCCTTGCAGAGAGGGGCTGGGGAAGTGAGTTAGATGTTACACAGGGGTAGGTCGGTAAGGGGCTTTTCCTCCCAGCCTTGCAGAGAGGGGCTGGGGAAGTGAGTTAGATGTTACACAGGGGTAGGTCGGTAAGGGGCTTTTCCTCCCAGCCTTGCAGAGAGGGGCTGGGGAAGTGAGTTAGATGTTACACAGGGGTAGGTCGGTAAGGGGCTTTTCCTCCCAGCCTTGCAGAGAGGGGCTGGGGAAGTGAGTTAGATGTTACACAGGGGTAGGTCGGTAAGGGGCTTTTCCTCCCAGCCTTGCAGAGAGGGGCTGGGGAAGTGAGTTAGATGTTACACAGGGGTAGGTCGGTAAGGGGCTTTTCCTCCCCGCCTTGCAGAGAGGGGCTGGGGAAGTGAGTTAGATGTTACACAGGGGTAGGTCGGTAAGGGGCTTTTCCTCCCAGCCTTGCAGAGAGGGGCTGGGGAAGTGAGTTAGATGTTACACAGGGGTAGGTCGGTAAGGGGCTTTTCCTCCCAGCCTTGCAGAGAGGGGTTGGGGAAGTGAGTTAGATGTTACACAGGGGTAGGTCGGTAAGGGGCTTTTCCTCCCCGCCTTGCAGAGAGGGGCTGGGGAAGTGAGTTAGATGTTACACAGGGGTAGGTCGGTAAGGGGCTTTTCCTCCCAGCCTTGCAGAGAGGGGCTGGGGAAGTGAGTTAGATGTTACACAGGGGTAGGTCGGTAAGGGGCTTTTCCTCCCAGCCTTGCAGAGAGGGGCTGGGGAAGTGAGTTAGATGTTACACAGGGGTAGGTCGGTAAGGGGCTTTTCCTCCCAGCCTTGCAGAGAGGGGCTGGGGAAGTGAGTTAGATGTTACACAGGGGTAGGTCGGTAAGGGGCTTTTCCTCCCAGCCTTGCAGAGAGGGGCTGGGGAAGTGAGTTAGATGTTACACAGGGGTAGGTCGGTAAGGGGCTTTCCCTCCCAGCCTTGCAGAGAGGGGCTGGGGAAGTGAGTTAGATGTTACACAGGGGTAGGTCGGTAAGGGGCTTTCCCTCCCAGCCTTGCAGAGAGGGGCTGGGGAAGTGAGTTAGATGTTACACAGGGGTAGGTCGGTAAGGGGCTTTTCCTCCCAGCCTTGCAGAGAGGGGCTGGGGAAGTGAGTTAGATGTTACACAGGGGTAGGTCGGTAAGGGGCTTTTCCTCCCAGCCTTGCAGAGAGGGGCTGGGGAAGTGAGTTAGATGTTACACAGGGGTAGGTCGGTAAGGGGCTTTTCCTCCCAGCCTTGCAGAGAGGGGCTGGGGAAGTGAGTTAGATGTTACACAGGGGTAGGTCGGTAAGGGGCTTTTCCTCCCAGCCTTGCAGAGAGGGGCTGGGGAAGTGAGTTAGATGTTACACAGGGGTAGGTCGGTAAGGGGCTTTTCCTCCCCGCCTTGCAGAGAGGGGCTGGGGAAGTGAGTTAGATGTTACACAGGGGTAGGTCGGTAAGGGGCTTTTCCTCCCAGCCTTGCAGAGAGGGGCTGGGGAAGTGAGTTAGATGTTACACAGGGGTAGGTCGGTAAGGGGCTTTTCCTCCCAGCCTTGCAGAGAGGGGCTGGGGAAGTGAGTTAGATGTTACACAGGGGTAGGTCGGTAAGGGGCTTTTCCTCCCAGCCTTGCAGAGAGGGGCTGGGGAAGTGAGTTAGATGTTACACAGGGGTAGGTCGGTAAGGGGCTTTTCCTCCCAGCCTTGCAGAGAGGGGCTGGGGAAGTGAGTTAGATGTTACACAGGGAAAGACTGTTTGTTTATTTGTTATGCTGTAAATTGTTTAACGGGACAGGCTAAATAAAGCTTGTTTTAATTTCCCCAAAACTGTCTCCCTGTGTGTACCTCTACCATCACTGTAAGAGACATGTGCAATGTATTTACAAAGAATATACTTAAAAAAGAATCTCTGAGTAAATGGATGTCCCTCAACCTTCTAATATGTGCTCTTCAATTCGCAACTCAGAGGAAGGTATACAACAAACACAGACATAAGAACACATGATGGCCTGGAAAGTATATACCTGGTGCTGTGGAAGGCTCTGTACCCAGACTGGAAATTGGATTTTATAAGGGGGACCTCTGGTGTCACATCTCTGTATACAAGTATAGAACACAAGTTGCGAAACACGGAAGCTGTGGAACAAGGGGTATGGAACTGCAGGATTATACTCCATAGTGCAACACTGAGCAGGATTGAGAATACCCCACAGTGCACATCGTATGTTCCACATGTATGTGCACTTGGAGCAGGTGGTCTCCTTGGAGTCTCAGGCTAAGGCCCTGCTGCACGCGCCCACATGGCCGCCTTGCTTGCCAGCGGCGCGTGCAAGTCACTGCACCGTGATCTGCGAGTGAATGTTTTCACCAGACAGCTTCCCTCCTCCCTGCTCCCTGCCACACCACGCGACGCCGCTCGGGATTACAATCCTATTGCAGCCCTTGCGTCACAGTGCGTAGTGAGCCTGCAGTGAGGAGGGACTGGGGCCGACTCGGGAGGACATCAGGAGCTGGTGAGTGGCGCGCACGCTGTCGGATGTAGCGGGACCCAGGCCTCAGATTGCTGATCTGAAGAGGAAACTTGCAACATTGGGGACATTGACAATTTTGAAAGGAGATTAGTGCTCATTACGCAGGCCCTGCTGGGACTAGTGGTGCAGATGGTGGCGCTGCTAGTGAGGAGCAGGTGGGTAGCTGGGTAACAGTTAGAAGGGGAAGCAGGGGCAATAGGGAGAGTTAGCCCGTTCTGAGCTGATCCATCCCAATAGATTTGCCATATTGAGTGAAGATATTGGGAGTGTCAGGGCAGAAATGGCAAGGCTGGGGAGACTGATTCATCTAGCAGCCAGGGGAATAGTTCCTCCAGCACAGAGGAGACTCAGGATATTCCAAGACCAAGTAAGGTTGTGGTGGTAGGGGACTCCATTATTAGGAAGGTAGATAGTGCAATCTGTTGCCATGACCGCATGAACCGAACGAGTTCGGCACATTGTGGATCGGATAGATAGATTGTTGAGAGAGGCTGGGACTGACCCGACGGTACACTCTGGCACCAATGACAAAGTTAGGGAAAGATTGAGGGTCCTAAAAATAATGTCAGGGATCTAAGCTGAAAGCTTATGGCAAGGACCTCCAAGGTAGTATTTTCTGAAATACTACCAGTGCCATGCGCTACCGCAGGGAGATAATTGGAGAATAGGGAGGTTAATGCATGCCTAAGAAAGTGGTGCAGGAAGGAGAGTTTGGGTTTTTTAGAGCACCGTGACTCCTTTTCTGAGAGGTGCCAGAGAGGTGCCATCTATATTCTAGGGACGGATTGCACCTCAATGAAGATGAATCTTCTGTGCTAGGGGGGAGAATGTTAAAAAGGTTGGGAAAGATTTTAAACTAGGAAGGAGAGTGGAGGGGAAAGAAACAGATACACTTAATAGAATAGATCGGGATAGGGAAATAGCAAGGGGTCATGGAGGTAGAATGGGGGCAAGTGGGAGTTTGACAAGCAGTGATACACCCACGTTAAATACAGATAATACTAGAAAACATCTAAACACTAAATCCAATTGGGGTAGAAAGGAAGGAGCAGGTAAGATAATGGACTGGAAAAATACTTAAATGCATGCTTGCTAATGCAAGAAGCATGACAGATAAAATGGGGGAGCTTGAATTAATAGCTGCAAGGGAACATTATGATATCATAGGCATTACTGAAACATGGTGGGATGAAACTCATGACTTGCCAGTTAATTTAGAGGGTTATTCCCCTTTTTGCAAGGATCGAGCAAATAGAAGGGGAGGTGGAGTATGTTTATATGTTAAACCGGATCTTAAACTATTATAAGGGAAAATGTTTACAGTATGAAGAAAATGGCGAAAATGTAGGGGGAATGGAGGGGGGGTGTGGAGTGTGAGGGGAAAAGGTGTATTTGGGGAGGGGGAAGGTGTGTTTGGAGGAAATGGGAGTAGTTGCCACAGGGTAGGTAGGTGGGAGGTTAGTCCTCCAAGAGGGGTGGCAGTAGGGGTTAACCCCGTGGTTACATTAGCCGTTAATAAAGCATTGTATGGCAATGGGGGCTAGGTAATGTATTTTTAAAATTGCATTAAGCCCTTCGATGCTTCGGGGCAACGAAAAGGATCCCCAACATTAAGTCTCACAGACAATGAAGAGGAAGATTTCTACCAACCAACACAATGGGCCGCCTCAAAGTCGTACAAGTAATAAATACTCACCTTAGGGTCAGCAGACTATAACAAACCATGTGGGGGCACGCGCAGGGTTCACAACGCCCCCAGCAAGGAATCGGCCTGCAGCACAGTTGCCGGCCCCTGCATGCGTGCAGCTATTTGCTCCTATACAATACATTGACGGTCTAAGGGCGCATTTAGGGCTTTGTTTATTCACCTCTGTTGCCAACAGCAGGCAGTATATATCAGCAATATCGTATTTGGTGCTGGGCTGACAGCAGACTATCAGCTACTATAGTACTGAAGTACCTTAATTGATCCTACCACTATCTCTCTGTGGTCGGATACGGGATTATCTCAGCAGGTCACCTCAGGCAACAAACAAGATGTTTACTCACCGGCTCAGAACTTAGCCCGGCGGCATCTCGACTTTGTAGGTACGCGATCTGACCCACACTGTGTCTGTGCGCCTGCCTGCTCTCACCAATCCCACTACGATCTATCGATCTGCTGTCAGACACGGGAGTTTCCTCAGTGCTTTAGCGGGTTACCTCAGGTCACAACGAGTCGTTCACTCACCGGCTCAGAAACCAGCCTGGCGGCATACTGACCCTGTGGGTACGTGATCAGACACACACTGTCTGCTCGCTTGCCCGCTCAACACCCAGTGAACTCTACCAATCACACACTATAGCCAGGTATCTGGGGGTATTACAGTCTCTATCATCCGTCCCACGGCATCTGTATTTTGTGCCCACCACACCAGGGTCACGAGTAGATGTACCTGTAATCCGATCGTCAGCCTGTCTCCTACCTGGTGCCAGCGTATTTAGTAGCTAGCGCTTACACTGCACATCGTTACCTTTCAAAGTTGCTATTACATGACCTACATATGTGTAGTACTTGTCTCACTTTCTATCTGGCAATTTCCTCCATGGCTTATTAAGAGATATTAGGCTTTCACATATCTGCTACAACCTAGCAGACCAGGCAAAGGTATCTGACATAACATACACTACTTCTGTATAGGAAAATGCAACGATATAGGCACCAGTCCAGCTACAGTCTATGAATAACAAACCACCCCGTTTATGCTCTTATTAAAGGGTGATGGACACTTACTTCCACTGTGCTTGCTTATGGATATCAAGATCCATTTCTTGCAGGTGATAGGATCTAAGTTATCCGTCACGTTTGTCAGATCCTGAACACTCAATATAGTGTTTATATCGCAGGATCACCGTTGTGTTTAATCATCGTTTTAACCACCATTATTTTATTGGATATTAATAAAGTTTTGACTTTTAAACCTTTCACTAATGATCCAGGTGATGCCAGAGTGCCCATACCAGGACATTCTCTGTTTCTATGACTATAACAAAGCATGAGATTTGGTCTGTACCTCCGTGGGTTTAAGGTCATTAAGACAAAGCGCTGAAGTAGCATACATTGATATTATCAGCCATTAGATTACATGAAGATACAAGCAAGATAAGGATCTGCAATGGGGTGTGACAGGGAGACACCGTGTCACCCAAAAGCAACACAAAGAATTGCTCAGGGCATTATAAAGGGAAGAAAAGGGATCAATATCAATGGTGAATACGCAAGTGCCTTAGGATTTGCAGATTACATTGTTACTTTTGCAACTGCAACACTTCCTCTTCTGTGACAGAGGAAAAAGAGCCACGGAAGTCAGGTCTGAGCGTTAGGAAGAAGGAGATGTGAGAATATGAGGAGGGTACAGGGGGTGAGGCCTTCACAATTAGAATCCACCTTAATGGTGAAACAGTCAGCAAATTAGCATGTAATGGTACTCACCAGCGACAGCAAATGTATCTGTTACTCTCTTTATTGGGGTCAGATGTTCCTCAGTGTTCGGTTCTTCTTTCTCTGCCTTAATCTCCAACCTCTCCAGTACAATCACTGGAAAACCTGCCAAAAAGAAAAGGAAATCCCTCATGTAAAGCTGGGAGTGAGGACTTACCTGCTGTTCTTACCTGGTTCTATGAAAACACAAGATTCTTTTTTTTGCGTTTTTGACTCACATAATTGTAAAATTGATATTTCCTCCTTGCAGAGTTAAGAGCCACCAAATATCTACTAGACTCACTTAACAGACGTGGATCCATGCTGGTAGTGGGCAGTGCCCTTCTGTCCATGCTGGTAGTGGGCAGTGCCCCTCTGTCCATGCTGGTAGTGGGCAGTGCTCCTCTGTCCATGCTGGTAGTGGGCAGTGCACCTCTTTCCATGCTGGTAGTGGGCAGTGCTCCTCTGTCCATGCTGGTAGTGGGCAGTGCCCCTCTGTCCATGCTGGTAGTGGGCAGTGCTCCTCTGTCCATGCTGGTAGTGGGCAGTGCTCCTCTGTCCATGCTGGCAGTGGGCAGTGCGCCTCTGTCCATGCTAGTAGTGGGCAGTGCGCCTCTGTCCATGCTGGTAGTGGGCAGTGCCCCTCTGAAGGTGCTGAGATAGGAGGTTCCTCGGTTTATATTTGCTGGGTGACAGCTGTGCCTGTATAAAAGAGAAGAAGAAATGTAATTAGTATGATCTGTTTTCTTGGACAAGCATACAGCATTTAGTATAAGCATTCAAACCAAATATTAAAACCTAATACACTGGCGGCACACTTTATTAAAGTGCGGCCAGTTCCGCAAGCCGGGAGATTTCCCGGCTTGCTAGTGGCATCCCCTCGGCGTGCCGCGCGTCACCGATGCGCGGTCACGCGTCATCGGGTGCCTGCGCCCCCTGCACGCGCGTCCAGGGCTCCCCGAGGGAGCCCTGGTGTCCCGCGATGTGGGGGACGGCGGCAGGGGGTTCCGGGGGACCCGGCGTACCCGGCAGCGGGAGGAAGAAAGCCCCGATCGGAGGGCGCTCCTCCGCTGCTTCGGCGCGCGCCCGGCACCCTCCGGCGCGCGCCAGGTAACTGCTGCGGCCGAGAACGGGCAAATGCTCGAATAAACTCGGCCGCAGCAGTAGGGACACCAAAACAAACATATGGTCCTTCCTCAAACAGGAACTTCATTTCAATCACTGCAAATTACATGGATGGATCAGAATTAAGTTATAACATAACCACCTAGTATACAAACCGCAGAATAAAGAGTCAGAGATCAGCAGCCATAAGAATAGTGATGTCCTCTTAGTGCAACATAGTAACACGCTGTACTGTCCTACAGTATGGGTAAAAAGCAGGTACATCTGGTGCTCCCGTTTGGCATCCGAGAGGCTGATAAATGCTCCAGATTCTCTCTCGGGTCCAGCGGTTCTGTTCCATGCTGACACCGTCTCCCTTTTCTATTTGATACGGTCAGAAGTGGGTAATGCAGAGGAAACAGCGCAGTAACTTCCCCTCACCTGACCCCACTTCTCACCATATTAAATAGAAGTGGAGAGGTGAGCACCGACCATCGTAACTTGATATAACTTATATAAGAAGTGCCCGGGGGACCTGTTTCTCTGCATATTTATACAGAACCCATCACACCCATAATAACACACGGAGATCTGTGTGTAAAAGGGGACGATAGACAGCACACTGATAGTGTTAAATTTATGCAATTGCAGGGTGCACCGAACAAAAGGGACCCTTATTCCCCTGTATAGTACTAACAAATCTACGTAAGTACCAGCACTCACTGTCTAATGGCTAAATGATGAAAACAGTTATAATGCAGAAAATACATTTAATAATAAAGCAAACCAGAAATAAGTCCCTCGAAACTTCGCCCCCCTAGCATACTTTCCATTCTCCGTTTTTGTTGTGTATATTCCTTGTGTTTCATGTTTTTTCCCCTTTTCCTTTTCTCCCCCCACCCCTCACTTTGTGACATGCCCATTTGTGACACTGGTTTCTGCAAACAGATTTGATTTATTTCTGGTTTATTTTATTATTAAATGTATTTCCTGCATTACAATTGTTTTCATCATTTAGCCATTAGACAGTGAGTGCTGGTACTTACGTAGATTTGGGAGATCTGTGTGTGTTTTGCATGAGCCTGCCCCAAGATTGTAGGATCATCCCTAATAACCTCTATCACAAAGACTGTGATCGCTCACTTGCGCTCTCGTTATGCCCCTCTCTCCCTCACTGCCCCTTACCTCTGGGACTCCTTCACACGCAGCATACACCAAGCATCCGCTCTCCCCTCCTTTAGATCAAACCTTAAAACTCAACTCCCTATTGTGTATGAAGCAGAGTCCCCTACCTTGCCTACGGTGCAGTGAACTGCTCAGCTGCTTTGTTCTGTGTGCAGAGCTGATTGGGGAGAGTGGCGGTGGCCATCTTGGGCATTTTGGGACTACAATTCCCAGAAGCCTTTGTTTGGTCACATGGGCCGTCTCAGTCAATCAGGCGACAGGAGCCATAAAAGTGACACCTGATATCCTCCACGTGGCAGTAAACACGCGCGCAGTCCTGAGGGACCCAGCAAGGAGGACAGACGTGTCCAGGGAGCAAGTAAGCCCCTGGACTAGGCCAGAACTTTGCCCTAAGGCCTGATCCCTACTTAGAGGAGTAGTGTAGGGAAGACCTGACACGGGAGACCAGGCATTTACACATTATATTCTGGATCATACATTGAACAAAACAAGATAAGTGAAATAAATTGAAAATGTATTTGCATAAAAAGGCATACACACAATGGAACACAACCTACATAAGAAGAGACACTCTTACTTGGGACGTGGGCAAAAAACTAGACTTTCCTAGCTAAACGAGAACAAAATACAAGAGTCTCTAGTTGACTTAGCCGGAAATGTCTTGGAACTCAAATCGGCATGAAGTTCCCAACGCCACCGCTGTATCTGCTCCGGAGGTCATGAAATAAGTTCACAGGGAGCTAGCTCCGATCGCCCTGGAACTAAAATCAGCTCGAAATCCCAGCCGCGACCGCTACATTCGTTTCTGAGAACTTGGCCACGAAAAGCTGGGACTTCGAAAATATTTCACTTCGGATTTCTGAAGCCGGTGTCTTTGCTATTTGTCTTGGAGCATCTTTTTGGACATTCAAATTTGCCGCTGCTGTTCTGGTGCTGAGAATCTGATGTCCGGATTGGCTGAGGGATTCTTATAGTATTTCTGAGTTCATTCATGAAATACTGCAGCCAATCAGAGCGTGGGAATATTCTTACCAGCCAATCAGAGCGCTGCCAGTCTACTGAAGCCAGGCAAGCATGGATTCAGAATCTGACAAGGGCATGTGCCAACTTGGCACCTCTGCCACTTGTCTTGCAGAAGCCACCTGCGGAGTTAGGCGCCTCACAGTCTGGGTTCGGGCAAATGGTGGTCCGATGACTTTCATTCAGCCCAGGACGTGAGTACTTGAGGCCAATTCCGGTACCCAAATGGCTTTCACACCTGACATATTATTTTATTATCTATATTAAGTAGGATAGTATATATATATATATATATATATATATACTGTATCTACTATATATTTCTGAAAGCACTGTATGTCTGCGTCCCTAGCGGCAATCTCATTGGTCCCTTGGCCCGCCCGCCCCCGCACACCTCTCATTGGGCTCACACACTCACACCACCCCCTTGGCCCGCCCCCCACACCTCTCATTGGCCTGAGGCGGAGTGACGGGCCAAAGGTGTGTGTGTGTGTGTGTGTGTGTGTGACACTGCCCCCCCTCCTGTCCACTGCCCCCCCTCCTGTCCACTGCCCACCTCTCCTGTCCACTGCCCACCTCTCCTGTCCACTGCCCCCCTCTCCTGTCCACTGCCCCCCTCTCCTGTCCACTGCCCCCCCTCCTGTCCACTGCCCCCCTCTCCTGTCCACTGCCCCCCCTATCCTGTCCACTGCCCCCCCCCCCTCCTGTCCACTGCCCCCCCCCTCCTGTCCACTGCCCCCCCCTCCTGTCCACTGCCCCCCCCCCTCCTGTCCACTGCCCCCCCCCCTCCTGTCCACTGCCCCCCCCATCCTGTCCACTGCCCCCCCCCTCCTGTCCACTGCCCCCCCCCTCCTGTCCAATGCCCCCCCCTCCTGTCCACTGCCCCCCCCCTCCTGTCCACTGCCCCCCCCCTCCTGTCCACTGCCCCCCCTCTCCTGTCCACTGCCCCCCCTCCTGTCCACTGCCCCCCCTCCTGTCCACTGCCCCCCCCTCTTCCCACCGCCTCCCCCTTCCCCACCGCCTCCCCCCCCCTTCCCACCTTCTCCCCCTTCCCCACCGCCTCCCCCTTCCCCCCTTCCCTCCTGTCCACTGCCCCCCCCTCCTGTCCACTGCCCCTGTCCACTGTCCCCCCCTCCTGTCCACTGCCCCCCCCCTCCTGTCCACTGCCCCCCTTCCCACTGCCCCCCCCTTCCCACCGCCTCCCCCTTCCCCACCGCCTCCCCCCCCCTTCCCCCCCCTTCCCACCTTCTCCCCCTTCCCCACCGCCTCCCCCTTCCCCCCCTTCCCTCCTGTCCACTGCCCCCCCCTCCTGTCCACTGCCCCTGTCCACTGCCCCCCCCTCCTGTCCACTGCCCCCCCCTCCTGTCCACTGCCCCCCCCCTTCCCACCGCCTCCCCCTTCCCCACCGCCTCCCCCCCCCTTCCCCCCCTTCCCCCCCCTTCCCACCTTCTCCCCCTTCCCCACCGCCTCCCCCTTCCCCCCTGTCCACTGCCCCCCCCTCCTGTCCACTGCCCCTGTCCACTGTCCCCCTCTCCTGTCCACTGCCCCCCCCTCCTGTCCACTGCCCCCCCCTCCTGTCCACTGCCCCCCCCCTTCCCACCGCCTCCCCCCTTCCCACCGCCTCCCCCTTCCCCACCGCCTCCCCCCCCCCTCCCCCCCCCTTCCCACCTTCTCCCCCTTCCCCACCGCCTCCCCCTTCCCCCCCTTCCCTCCTGTCCACTGCCCCCCCCTCCTGTCCACTGCCCCTGTCCACTGTCCCCCCCTCCTGTCCACTGCCCCCCCTCCTGTCCACTGCCCCCCCCCTCCTGTCCACTGCCCCCCTTCCCACTGCCTCCCCCTTCCCCACCGCCTCCCCCCCCTTCCCCCCCCTTCCCACCTTCTCCCCCCTTCCCACCTTCTCCCCCTTCCCCACCGCCTCCCCCTTCCCCCCCCTTCCCCTTCCCCCCCCTTCCCCTCCCTTCCCCTTCCCCCCCCTTCCCACCGCCCCCCCTTCCCCCCCCCTTCCCACCGCCTCCCCCTTGCCCCCCTTCCCACCACCTCCCCCTTCCCCCCTCCTCCCCACCGCCTCCCCCTTCCCCCCTCCTCCCCTTTCCCACCGCCTCCCCCTTCCCCCCCCTTTCCCACCGCCTCCCCCTTCCCCCCCCTTTCCCACCGCCTCCCCCTTCCCCACCGCCTCCCCCTTCCCCCCCCCCTCCCCTCCCCCCCCTCCCCCTCCTTTCCCCCCCCTCCCCCTTACCCCCCCTCCCCCCCCCTTTTCCACCGCCTCCCCCTTCCCCCCCCTTTCCCACCGCCTCCCCCTTCCCCCCCCTTTCCCACCGCCTCCCCCTTCCCCACCGCCTCCCCCTTACCTTCCCACTGCCTCCCCCTTCCCCACCGCCTCCCCCTTCCCCCCACCTTCCCACTGCCTCCCCCTTCCCCACCGCCTCCCCCTTCCCCCCCCTTCCCACCGCCTCCCCCTTCCCCCCCCTTCCCACCGCCTCCACCCCCTTCCCACCGCCTCCTCCCCCTTCCCACCTCCTCCCCCCTCCCCACCACCTCCCCCCTCCTTCCCACCACCTCCCCCCCCCTTCCCACCACCTCCCCCCTCCCCCCCCTTCCCACCACCTCCCCCTTCCCACCACCTCCCCCCTCCCCCCCCTTCCAACTACCTCCCCCCCCTTCCCACCACCTCCCCCCTCCCCCCTTCCCACCACCTCCCCCTTTCACCCGCCCTTACTCCGGCCGCCTCTGCCTTTCACCCACCGCCTCACAGCCGCTGCACGCACTCAACAGACACCCGCCACACTCGACACATACCTGCCGCCACACACACCTGCTGCCCCCCGCCCCTACGCACCGACATCACTGACCCACTGCCTCACACCCTAGCAGGACCCCCACTCACAGACAGCACTCACAACCCACGCGCCACCCGCCGCCTCACACCCTAGCAGGACCCCCACTCACACACAGCACTCACAACCCACGCGCCACCCGCCGCCTCACACCCTAGCAGGACCCACACTCACAGACAGCACGCACCACCCGCCGCCTCACACCCTAGCAGGACCCCCACTCGCAGACAGCACTCACAACTCACGCGCCACCCGCCGCCTCACACCCTAGCAGGACACACGCCTCACATTTTTACATCACTTATGGCACCAAAATATACATTGTACTGTGGTGTGGTTACAATAAACCATTTTTATACAACATCGTATTACATTTTCTTCCATCTTTCTTTTCAATATTATTATCCAACCTTTACAACAAACAGTCACCTATTGTTCCACAATTTATAAATAATACTACCTATTACGCATTTACATCCCGGGCAACGCCGGGTCTCTCAGCTAGTATATATATATATTGAAAATGTGCCCTTATATTCTCTGACGTCTTAGCGTGAGAATACACCTGCTGCCGACTCGAGATGACTTCAACCTCCGGAGGATTTAGCCCACTCTTAAAGCACTGACGACCTGGGAAAACAAAATGGCGGACGAGCTCGGGAGAAGACAGTAATCGAGTCAGACAAGCTTTGTCAAAAACTGTTCTCTCGTTTATTAAAGGTTTACAGACAGTTTATATAGCAATCTTGAGCATAGAAAAAACACAGATATGAGAGCATACTTCCCCTTTTAACTCACAGTCTGTCTATCTCAGCAAAATGACAGTTAGACAGTTTATGGTCTGGGAAGGGGGCTCAATACCGAGCTTGGAGACCGTTAAAGGAAATGTCAGTATGTTGTGTAATGCATTCTTGTGTAACTTATGCTCAATATGGCTGGGAACAAGTTCCTGTTTTCTATAGGGCAAAATAAGTCTGAACAAATACGGTTCAGCTAGCGATAAGTGGGTGAGAGGTCATTTTCTCAGATCTGCCTGGAAGGCACAATTACGTATGGCATATAGCATGTGGTTAGTTTCTGAGACTTAAATGTTAGTACAGAATAGTTATAGAAAAATGGTTATCTAGCAATCAAAATGGAGTCCCCCCTTATATGCACATTTTCATATATATATATATACATACATTACCAGAAACTGGCAAAAAGGAGATAGCACTCAGGCAGGAAAATTCAGTAAGTGTATTAAAACACAAAGCACAGAATTCCAACGTTTCGATCCCACAGAGGAATCTTCCTCAGGGGGGTGCAGTTTCTGGTAATGTATGTTTTTGTTATCTTTATGGGATATGCACCAGCCCATTCAGGATACTATATTGGAGTGCCTTTGAAATATTTTTCAACTATATATATATATTCAGCACAAAATAGGTTAAAATGTTACAGAGTTGCTCATGCTTTCTCATGAAAGGATTTTTATGGGCAGCTTGAAACTGATGGTATACAATGTATTAGTATCAGGGGCGACTTGAAACAGAGTGACAGGATGTATATGTTAGAGATAAGACTTACTTTGCCCAGATTAAAACCTCTCTTTCTCGTACATTGTATATATCTTATAATAAGACATGATTCTACATTAGGCTTAATCATAGATTCTGATTCCTTCATTATTACTGCACACATACATTCAATTAAGAGACTCATTGTGTGTATAATTAAATCATACACATCACTCACAACATAGCGATGGCCCAAAAATTCTTTACACATTGTACTAAAAGTAATCTATATACTATACTGAATATAATTTGTAATAAAATAAAAATAAAAATTACGACGCAGTTATAAGCGCACAAGTAACCTCGGTAGAAGGCAGAAGGGACAAGAAACACACAATCAGTACATAGCACCTGTACTTCTGTTTTCCACGGACATTGAACAGGTATACATCCAACTGGGAGGGTGTGTGATACAATATAACAATTTGAGATTACACAAAAGCCCCAATATCAATTCCAACATTCAGTCCATATGGGACCAATGTATTCATTTTGTGTATCCAATAGGTTTTTCTTTGGGCTATATGTTTAACCAGATCACCCCCTCTCCAGATCATGGGAACATGTTCAATGCCCTTTCTCTCATTCCTCTGATATGTTTGTCTTTCTTCCTAGCTCTGAGATATAGATATTTTTTTTTCTTAGTTCTTTATCTTTCTGAGAAATCAGTGTGTTTTAGTTTCGTGAGAAACGAGTATGTCATTTAGAGTAAGTTAGTGATTAATGTCTCTTAGTTCTGAGCGTATAAGAAGGGAGCAATGTTAATCATAAATTACTACCTTCTACAGTACCTTCTAAAGATGCTTGTTACATCGAATGGAAGCATCTAATGATCTACCATATAATATGCTGTATCCTTGCTACATGAAAGCTGATTGAAGAAAGAATAATAAAGACCGCTGATTTTTGAACTGAACCGGATTCCTGATTATTATATCGAGTGGAGGCTTTCATGTCCGGAGTCTGCGGAGACTGGCTGGCACCAAGCTTGGTGGCCAAACGGTCTCTCAGAACTTTGGATCTGAAAGTCCCAGCTCATACTACAGTGCACAAGCATATAACTTTTAAAACGCACTGTTTAATAAAAATATACACTTTAAACTTTCTAAGTCTCTGGGTTATGGGGAATAGAATAAGAAGTTGCACGTTTATTCTTACTATATATTCCCCACACACTTATAAAATAGACTTATAAATAAATCTCACACCTTATGTATGGTTGGAGTAGCCCAGAACCCCTATACAGGTTCGGGGTGATCTGGGCATTAACTCAGCATCCCACTTAACCTAGGGCCACCTTGACATGTTCAGGGACACCTCACATCTCTATGCCCCATTTACCTTTCTGGTCTGTGCTGAAGCAGGGAAGCCTGGCGGTGAGTCGCGTAACTGTTTTCAAGGAGGGATTTTGACCGGAGCATTGTGCCTATATGTATCCGGGATTCTGACCTTATTCCCGGGTACATTATTGGGGTATTCAGCAACTATGGACCCCGACTACCTAGGCACATTCTGACAACTTTCTCCGCAAAACCCCCCCTGAAACTCATTACCCAGCACTCCCTGCTCGCTGGCACTCCCTGCTCGCTGGCACTCCCTGCTCGCTGGCACTCATGGAAAGGCAAAAACACAAACATTCTTTATTGTCGCATAATTTACAGCAATGCATTCACAATCACTGGGCTCAAGAGCTGACACTCCCGAACCCCAATACATGAATCAGAGGTAACCAAACGGGCTTAACCTTTATTGTGAGCCTGGTTACCCACTCACCGTCACAGACCTAGATAGGGACTCTCCCTTTTAGAGATCCGCAACGTCGGACGGACGTTCACGCGGCGACCTGTGACCTTCAGATGAGACAGCATGTGACCACCACCTTTAAGGCATGAGGGGATTTATGTTGGAGGCCCCGCAACGTGGGACTCGCTCCAACTCATCGCGACAAGCAGCACCTGGGTACTGGAGTACCCAGGCAGGTACCCAACATGCACCTACATCCACAGGGGTAGCGCTATCTCACATATGGGTGGGACTTGCTGAAACCGGACACCAGGAGTATTGGTACCACAGCACCCTCAGTACTTTGGGAGACCACCATTGATGTTAGTGCATTGTATTGATGTGATATATATTGTTATTTGTTATACTGTAATACATAAAGCAGTTATAATATACCAGGTTGTATAGTAATTAGTGTCCTATGAGGAGTCATCCCACTTACGCTGGGATCCTCATAGGTAGAGGCGCTGCACCGCGAGATATAGTACCCAAGGCTCCCTAGAAGCGGAGGCTTTGGCCTCCTGTGAGCTTCACAGGTAACAGCAGCCCATGTAATCACCCACAGTTTCCCATAGGCATAGGGAAAGGGTTACATTCGGAGGCGCTGCTGAGATTCAGACCTGAGGTGCTCGATCTAAATTAAAGATAAGTCAGCTTTAAGAAGGGAACACATCCCTACTGTCCCGCCAGAGCGTCCGTGAGTGGGCCCTGCAATGCAGAGCACCTCCCCGCCACTTGGTCGCCATCAGCCATGTTCCAATGTCACTTTCCTTACGTGATATGTGGTGAAATTGAGCCAGATCCTTGGGTTTTCTAAATCCCGCCTCTTAGATCTAAACTGGGATACAACTCTCCTGTGGAGTACGATTTTAGTTAACTGCCGCCGTGATATATCGGAGGAAAATTCACCGCAATTTTTGCAGCTCCCTGGAGCCCGACCCGGCAGATGTCCCCTCATATTCCCCGAACTAACCATAAAAATGGAAACACCACGTCCCCAGCGTGGAGGAGTGTCATGTGGTTACAGCTTTATCTTCGCCAGGCAGCTGACGGTATGGTCGGAGCGACCGCAGTTCCGATGGAGCTCAAGTACTCGCTGGAGCCCTGCAGCAGCTGACAGAGAGGCTAAGCCAGCCGTCCCCGATGCAGCAATATCGTAAGGCGGTCGGGCTCTATACCCCCGGCACCAATCTTCGGAAGCTGGGCTCTATCCTGTGCGGGTAGGCCGAGGCAGCCATGATAAGGGGGACCTAGAGTGAGCAGATGACGGAGCGGCCGGGAGTGTCTCCTGCGGGATGGTAGATTAGGGCGGTTGGAGAGATGCTCCCGCCGGAAGATACCGAGAATAGGGATGATACAGGATTAAGCTAACAGTTGTTTTCCAAGTATTGTTAAAGTAATAAAGTAATAAAGCTGTGACCAATTTTTACTTCCACATAACTGTGTCGTCTCAGTTTGTTAGATGGGGTGTAAGTAAACCACGCGGTAGGCACACTAAGCCTTCAGGAACAAATGTAACCCCCCCCTGTTTGGGTATAGTACCTTGACGTGTCCGTGAAAATCAAGCCAAATTCAGGCTAATTGATATCAGGGTCATAGTGATTACTCAACAGTTTGAAAACTGACACATATTAACCCATTCCTTTATAGTGGAGGGAAATTCGGAACGAGTTGGCAATAGGTTACTGATCCCTGATGTAGCGATCGGGTGGACAGATAACAGCACACAAATTGACTTGCTTACAGTGTTTGTAAACGGTCTATTTATATGCAGCAAGGCCCAGCTTCTCGGCGCCCCGCTTTTCGGCGATCCGATGATACGGCGGCACTGAGAAGGGGGCCGCCATGTCTCCTCAGAGGCTGTTGCCGTCGGCGCACATGTGCAGAACGTAGCAAGGGGGAAATTGCCGGGTTGCGCATGCGCACAAGGGGTAAATTGCCGGGTTGCGCATGTGCACAGCTAAAAATCGCCGGTTCCAGTTTCCGGCGGTTTTCACTATACGGCGGGCCCTTAGAACGGAACCCGCCGTATGCCCGGGGCCCTGCTGTATAATTAGATACAGATATTGCAGCTTGTTATGCGGCTGTGATTGAACAAATATATCAAATAGCTCAAACTGTAATAAACTAGCAAATCTCCAGTGGTCTTTATACCCAGGCAAAGCTGTGGTCAATTTAAAAAGAAACACATAATAAAAATCCAGATACGTAGTATCGGAGAGGTGCACAGACAATGTGTATGATGTGGTATTGTTAACCACTCGTGGGACACTCACAGCTGTCACAAAGTAACAGGCATTGATAGTATCTTGAGAGCGGCACTCCGTTACCTTGCCTTACATTCCCAGTGAAGAATATTCCTGGGTAGCAGTGAGCTGATCAGTCTTGGGAAAGCGCCCAGGTGGGAAACGATGGTCGGCAGAGGCCGACTCTGCGGCGGGCAGGGGCCGACTCAGCGGCGGGCAGGGGCCGACTCAGCGGCGGGCAGGGGCCGACTCAGCGGCGGGCAGAGGCAGACTCAGCGGCGGGCAGGGGCCGACTCAGCGGCGGGCAGGGGCCGACTCAGCGGCGGGCAGGGGCCGACTCAGCGGCGGGCAGGGGCCTATTCAGCGGCGGGCAGGGGCCTATTCAGCGGCGGGCAGGGGCCGACTCAGCAGCGGGCAGAGGCAGACTCAGCGGCGGGCAGGGGCCGACTCAGCAGCGGGCAGAGGCAGACTCAGCGGCGGGCAGGGGCCGACTCAGCGGTGGGCAGAGGCAGGCTCAGCAGCGGGCAGGGGCCGACTCAGCAGCGGGCAGAGGCAGACTCAGCGGCGGGCAGAGGCCGACTCAGCGGCAGGCAGGGGCCGACTCAGCGGCGGGCAGAGGCAGACTCAGCGGCGGCCAGGGGCCGACTCAGCGGCGGGCAGAGGCAGACTCAGCGGCGGGCAGAGGCCGACTCAGCGGCGGGCAGAGGCAGACTCAGCGGCGGGCAGAGGCAGACTCAGCGGCGGGCAGAGGCAGACTCAGCGGCGGGCAGAGGCAGACTCAGCGGCGGGCAGGATCACTGAGTCCACGCAAATATTTAGCCCCTGATACACGTATTCAGGTTGCTATTTTGAGGTTAGCGGGTGAGAACATCACATATGCAGATATCCTTAGCAGCCAGCGCTACCACCCAGGAATATACTTCACTGGGAAATGGCATCAAGCGTAATATGGCAGAGACTGAGCTACTCATACTCCCTTCCATCATTTATACCACTTCCCACCCGATCTCACGTACGCTGCCTAAGGATAACAATCGCCCCCTCCCTCCTACACCCGTCTCATATAAACACCGTTACTAAATCTGGCCATTTCTTCCTTCACTTCTGTAAAATGACTCCCATTCTCTGTCTCACGGCTAATACACCAATAATGCATTATACTTTCTCTTATTCTCGTATTGATTACTGCAACATACATTAATCTCACTTTCCTACCTCACAGCTCCACCTTACAATCCATTCACAATGCTGCTGCTCAACCCCCTGCTCTTCTAGACCCGTATTTGAGCTTGCGTGTACTGACTGATATGTGTGGTTGATTTCAAGTGCTGGTTGTTTAAAGTGTGTGCAGTTAGAACCAGAAGGAAAGGGAAGTACAGGGTATACTAGCAGGGTTGGCTGTTTTTTGGGAGTGTGCAGTGGGTTAATCTATTTTTAAAGTGTGCTGTAATTTGAAGCCTGTAACTTTTTTCCCCCTTTCTCCTGCCTGAGGCAGAGTGGGTGTGGTTGGTTAATTGGCTGGCCTAAAACACCTGCAGTGGGTGGGGTTAGTTAATTGATAACCTAACACACCTGGTGGGTGTCCCTATTTAAACAGAGGCTTCTAATGAATCCTGAGCTTGCGTGTACTGACTGATCTGTGTGGTTGATTTGAAGTGCTGGTTGGTTAAAGTGTGTGCAGTTAGAACCAGAAGCAGTTTGAACAAGGAAGCGGTTAAACAAGGTATAGTTATTGAAGTAAAGTTTACTGTTAGTACTTCTAAACTTCATAGTTGCTACAATGAGCAGGATTAAAAATGCCACTCAATGCACATCTTGCCACATGTATGTGCACTTCGAGCAGCTGTTCCAAGGAGCATACCGCTGTGAGAAGTGTGAGCGGGTGGTCTCTTTATAGTCAGAGATTGCTGATCTGAAGAGGCAACTTGCAATATTGAGGGACATTGGCAATCTTGAAAGGGAATTAGAGCTCACTGAGCATGCCCTTGCTTCGACTAGTGGTGCAGATGGTGGCGCTGTTAGTGAGGAGCAGGTAGGTAGCTTGGTTGCTGTTAGTGAGGAGCAGGTAGGTAGCTGGGTGACAGAAGGGGAAGCAGGAGCAATAGGGAGAGGCAGGTCGTTTCTGAGCTGACACATCCCAATAGATTTGCCATGTTGAGTGAAGATATTGGGAATGTTGGGGCAGAAATGGCAAGGCTGGGGAAGACTAATTCCTCTAGCAGCCAGGGGAAAAGTTCCTCCAGCACAGAGGGGACTCAGGATGCTCAGATACAAAGAAAGTTTGTGGTGGTATGGGACTCCATTATTAGGAAGGTAGATAGGGCAATCTGTTGCCAGGACCGCATGAACCGAACAGTTTGTTGTCTCCCGGGTGCTTGGGTTCGGCACATTGCGGATCGGGTAAACAGATTGTTGGGGAGGGGGGGGGGGGGGCGGGGATTGACCCGGCGGTCTTGGTACACGTTGGCACCAATGACAAAGTTAGAGAAAGATGGAGGGTCCTAAAAAATGATTACAGGGATCTAGGCCAAAAGCTTAAGGCAAGGACCTCCAAGGTAGTATTTTCTGAAATACTACCAGTGCCATGCGCTACCGCAGGGAGACAGGGAGGTTAATGCATGGCTAAGAAAGTGGTGCAGGAAGGAGGGGTTTGGGTTTTTAGAGCACTGGGACTCCTTTTCTGAGAGGTGCCATCTATATTCTAGGGACGGATTGCACCTCAATGAAGAGGGATCTTCTGTGCTAAGGGGGAGAATGCTAAAAAGGTTGGAGGAGATTTTAAACTAGGATGGAGGATGGAGGGGGGAGGGGAATGAAACAGATAATGAACTAAATGGAATAGATGAGGATACAAGGTGGTATGGAGGTAGAATGGGGGCAAGTTTGACAAGCAGTGAGACACCCATAGTAAATACAGATAATACTAGAAAACTTCTAAAGACTAAACCAAGTGGGAGCAGAAAGGAAGGCGCAGATAAAATAATAGTACAGGCTGAAAAAAAACTGAAATGCATGCTTGCTAATGCAAGAAGCCTGACAGATAAAATGGGGGAGCTTGAATTAATAGCTGCAAGGGAGCAGTATGATATCATAGGCATTACTGAAACATGGTGGGATGAAACTCATGACTGGACAGTTAATTTAGAGGGTTATTCTCTTTTTAGGAAGGATCGAACAAATAGAAGGGGAGGTTCTGTGAGATTGAGGAAGCTAAAATACTTTTGCAAATGGAGAAGGCATCAAAACTGGGTCATGTTTGCATAATGGGGGTTTTTAATTATCCAGACATAGACTGGGGCAATGAGATTAGCGTTACAACAAAAGGGAACAGGTTTTTGGGGGTGCTTAAAGACAATTATATGACCCAAATTATTGAGGAACCAACCAGGAGAGGGGCAGTTCTGGATTTGGTCATATCAAACAATGTAGAAGTAGTAACATATATTCAAGTCCTGGAACATCTGGGTAACAGTGATCTCATAACATGGTCTCATTTGAAATAAATTATCAAAAAACAGATTACTTGGGTTCAACAAAGACCTTCAACTTTGGTAAGGCAGATTTTAATAAACTGAGGTCTAATCTAGTAGTAATACAATGGGATGATGTTTTTGCAGGGGAAAATGTAGAAGATAAATGGGCAGACTTTAAAACATTGTTAGAAAAGCACACTTATCAGTGTATACCCTTGGGTAATAAGTATAAAAGAAATAAGTCAAAACCAATGTGGCTAAATAAACAGGTAGGGGAGGAAATGGACAAGAAGAGGAAGACGTTTAGATTCTTTAGGTCAGAAGGGACGGAGACATCGTATCAGAATTATAAGGAATGTAACAAAAATTGCAAAAGGGCAATCAAATTAGCAAAAATGGATAATGAAAAAAGGATTGCAATAGAAAGTAAGGTCAACCCTAAAAAATTCTTTAAGTACCTTAATAACAAAAAAATGAGAAAAGAAAATATAGGACCCTTTCAGTGTGAGATGGGTAGGCAGATTATTGGAGATAAGGAAAAAGCTGAGGTATTAAACAAATTCTTTGCCTCTGTGTTTACCAGGGAAGAATCTAGTTCAATAGTAGTGCCGCAGGAGGAAGCCACAACCTCCATATTAATGAACAATTGGTTAACTGAGGAAGAAGTTCATAAGAGACTTGAAAAAATTAAAGTTAATAAGGCACCTGGCCCCGATGGCATACATCCAAGAGTTCTCAAGGAGTTAAGCTTAGTAATAGCAAAACCATTACAGTATATTTAATATTCAAGGACTCCATTTCCACAGGCTCAGTACCACAAGATTGGCGTAATGCAGATGTGGTGCCTATATTTAAAAAGGGAGCTAGATCACAACCGGAAAATTACAGACCTGTAAGCCTGACTTCAATAGTGGGAAACTACTTGAAGGTTTAATACGGAATAATATTCAGGAATACCTAAAGGAAAATAAAATTATTAGTAATAGTCAGCATGGATTTATGAAGGATAGATCTTGCCAAACTAACCTTATTTGTTTATTTGAGGAGGTAAGTAGGAATCTAGACCAGGGTAATGTCGTTGATGTGGTCTACTTAGATTTTGCAAAGGCTTTTGATACGGTTTCACACAAGAGTTTGGTGTACAAAATAAAGAAAATTGGACTCAGTAATAATATATGCACCTGGATTGAAAACTGGTTAAGGACAGACAGAGGGTTGACATAAATGGAACTTTTTCAGGTTGGGCTAAAGTCGTGAGTGGAGTACCTTAGGGATCGGTACTGGGACCCCTGCTTTTTAACTTGTTTATTAATGACCTTGAGGTTGGGATCGAGAGCAAAGTCTCCATCTTTGCTGATGATACTAAATTGTCTAAGGTAATAGAATCAGAGCAGGATGTAATTTCTCTTCAGAAGGACTTGGAGAGACTGGAAATGTGGGCAGGTAAATGGCAGATGAGGTTTAATACAGGTAAATGTAAGGTTATGCATTTGGGATACAAGAATAAAAAGGCGACTTACAAATTAAATGGAGATATATTGGGGGAATCCTTGATGGAGAAAGATTTAGGAGTGCTTGTAGACAGCAGGCTTATCAATAGTGCCCAATGTCATGCAGTAGCTGCAAAGGCAAACAAGATCTTATCTTGCATCAAACGGGCAATGGATGTAATGGAAGTAAACATAATTATGCCCCTTTACAAAGCATTAGTAAGACCACACCTTGAATATGGAGTACAATTTTGGGCACCAATCCTAAGAAAAGACATTATGGAACTAGAGAGAGTGCAGAGAAGAGCCACCAAATTAATAAAGGGGATGGACAATTAACTTATGAGGAGAGACTAGCTAAATTAGATTTATATTAGAAAAGAGGCGTCTAAGAGGGGATATGATAACTATATACAAATATATTCAGGGACAATACAAGGAGCTTTCAAAAGAACTATTCATCCCACAGGCAGTACAAAGGACTCGGGGCCATCCCTTAGGGTTGGAGGAAAGGAAATTTCACCAGCAACAAAGGAAAGGGTTCTTTACAGTAAGGGCAGTTAAAATGTGGAATTCATTAACCATGGAGACGGTGATAGCAGATACAATAGATTTGTTCAAAAAAAAGGTTGGACATCTTTTTAGATGGGAAAGGTATACAGGGATATACCAAATAAGTATACATGGGAAGGATGTTGATCCAGGGATTAATCCGATTGACAATTCTTGGAGTCAGGAAGGAATTAATTTTTCCCCTTAATGGGTTTTTTTGTTTGCCTTCCTCTGGATTAATAAGTATAGATATAGGATAAAGTATCTGTTGTCTAAATTTAGCATAGGTTGAACTTGATGGACGGAAGTCTTTTTTCAACCTCATCTACTATGTAACTATATGTAACTATGTATTTATCAGCGCAGTGTGTTCAATGCAAATAATGTGTGTATGCATGTATTGTAATACCGTAAAAACAAATAAAAATTAAGTTACCAAAAAAAAATTAATATGCTGCTGCTCAAACCCTCTGTTCTTCTAGACCCGTCTCTGCTTCTCACCTCTTGCAATGTCTCTGCTGGCTTCCTATTAATCTCTGTATAAACTACACAATTATAACCCTGTCCTCTGAGGCTCTAAACTCCTCTGCACCTCCATATATCTCACCTCAGATCTCTTGTTACACCCGAACTCACCTCCTAAACTCAACACCAGGACGCCTCATCTCTGCACCATTTACCTATACAGCCCTCTCCCATGTTACTGCCTTTCCCATAATCCCTCACTCCCTACGGAACTCTCTTTCACTCAATAGCCACCAAACCCCTCACTTCTGTATTCAAACCCCTCGCTGACAATGCAACTAATTAAAGTATCCCATGAAACCCACTTTGAGGCAGAATATATAAAGGTGAATCAGTCTTGTATCTTCCCCAAGATAACAAGGTGCAGTCCTGCTGGTCTCTCTCTAACCCAGAGGATATATGTGTAATACACAACACGCTGGGGTTCCCATTACTGTATATTACAGTCTTCAGGGGTTAATCCACCAACATCTCTAACTATCTAAATATTACAATGTGGGAGAGTTCCCTGTGACTCACAGCTCATGGACCCTCCGGTACCGGCAGCTCTCCTCTGTGGGTGCAGGATGGGTAACAGCTGGACCTGTGGTTCTCATCTGTGGGTGCAGGATGGGTGCTGGACCTGTGGTTCTCCTCTGTGGATGCAGGATGGGTGTTGGACCCGTGGTTCCCCTCTGTGGATTCAGGATGGGTGTTGGACCTGTGGTTCCCCTCTGTGGGTGCAGGATGGGTGCTGGACCTGTGGTTTTCCTCTATGGGTGCAGGATGGGTGCTGGACTTCTGGTTCTCCTCTGTGGGTGCAGGATGGGTGCTGGACCTGTAGTTCCTCTCTGTGGGTGCAGGATGGGTGCTGGACCTTTGGTTCCCCTCTGAGGGTGCAGGATGGGTAGCAGCTGGACCTGTGGTTCTCCTCTGTGGGTGCAGGATGGGTGCTGGACCTGTGGTTCCCCTCTGTGCGTGGAGGATGGGTGCTTGACCTGTGGTTCTCATCTGTGGGTGCAGGATGGGTAGCAGCTGGACCTGTGGTTCTCTCTGTGGGTGCAGGGCTGGGTGCTGGACCTGTGGTTCCCCTCTGTGGGTGCTGGACCTGTGGATCCCCTCTGTGGGTGCAGGATGGGTGCTGGACCTGTGGTTCCCCTCTGTGGGTGCAGGATGGGTGCTGGACCTGTGGATCCCCTCTGTGGGTGCAGGGTGGGTGCTGGACCTGTGGTTCCCCTCTGTGGGTGCAGGATGGGTGCTGGACCTGTGGTTCCCCTCTGTGGGTGCAGGATGGGTGCTGGACCTGTGGTTCCCCTCTGTGGGTGCAGGGTGGGTGCTGGACCTGTGGTTCTTCTCTGTGGGTGCAGGATGGGTGCTGGACTTGTGGTTCCCCTCTGTGGGTGCTGGACCTGTGGTTCTTCTCTGTGGGTGCTGGACCTATGGTTCCCCTCTGTGGGTGCAGGATGGGCAGCGGCTGGACCTGTGGTTCCCCTCTGTGGGTGCAGGATGGGTGCTGGACCTGTGGTTCCCCTCTGTGGGTGCAGGGTGGGTGCTGGACCTGTGGTTCCCCTCTGTGGGTGCAGGATGGGTGCAGGACCTGTGGTTCCCCTCTGTGGGTGCAGGATGGGTGCAGGACCTGTGGTTCCTCTCTGTGGGTGCAGGATGGGTGCTGGGGAGATGATCAGATGC
The DNA here is from genome assembly GCF_040206685.1 of Ascaphus truei. Lineage (NCBI taxonomy): Eukaryota > Metazoa > Chordata > Amphibia > Anura > Ascaphidae > Ascaphus > Ascaphus truei. Next base: position 4,692,333 of record NC_134483.1, read on the forward strand.
TTGCTGAGCTGTAACCTCCTACTGGATCGGGCAGAGAGGCTTAACTCACACAGATAAGTGACTGTAATTTATAGGGGCCCCTAATTGGGACTGGTCCCCACACTATGCTAAGCGCACTGAGACATGGAAGTATCTGTATTACCAGTAATCTCCTCCTACCGGGTGAGGGCAATGTGCAGCTCTCACACCCTCCCTGTATCACTGCCTGCTACATCCGGGTCACAGCACTATGTCCTACTGCGCATGCTCACACGCAGGGCATCATGGGAGTTGTAGTTTTCTAGCCTTCAGTAGCAGTGACACATAGAAGCAGCACAGTAACATTTCCCAGACACTGTGCTAGGGAGAGAGAGTTACTTCTGCATGTAGCTGTGTATACACCGCCTGCAATACAGCGATACTACACTTATATCCATAATGTTCCCTCTGTCTCTCCCCTCCCTTTCTCTCTCACAGGGAACTGGGGCAGTAACAGAGCAGGGCAGGGGCAGTAACAGAGCAGGGCTGGGGCAGTAACAGAGCATGTCTGAGGCAGTAACAGAGCATGTCTGGGGCAGTAACAGGGCAGAGCTGGGGCAGTAACAGGGATGCCATACAGGGGGTATTGATAATTTTCTATTTTTTGGAGTGGAACATGTTGCTCTACCCAAAAAGGGGGACAATAGATTGAATTCCCTCAACAAAAGGGAAATGTATTGGGTTTTCACACTGGATACTCTTTACCCCAAGGGTTTAAATGTTGTGTGGGAACTTAAGCATTTTTTGCTTGAGTGACAAGTAGTATAATTTAGAAGTATGGTTCTTTATTCATATATAAATAGCTTATTAGGCTTTATAGGTGTAACGGCTGGACCCCCCTTGTTTGACCCACCCAATCTCACATTGGCCCGTGTGGTCTAACCGGTCCCCATTACAAGGTCGTGTGTGGTGGTGCACCTGCAAGTAACAGGACTCCTGAGTCTCCGGCTTGGTGTTATTAGAGGATATCAGCAGGACAGGTATCTGAGGTAGTGGTTACGAGTCCAACTTACTTCATGTGCAGCGCCTCCACCTCATCAGGATCTATGCTTCCGCAGGGAGATGGTCCTGGTGAGGAACTCCTTCTCGGTGGTGACTGCCACTGTTGAGTAATCTCACACTCACACAGTGGGGGTTTCTTTGAACAAGGCATCTTTATTATAGACTTGGATGTAGCAGACTGCCCCATGCAGCTGCCGGCTCTAGCCGCACATCTCTCCGTGCTGTCCCTTTGCCAGGTATGCCCTCCCGTATTGAAGTGGGATTCCCTTTCTCCTAGGGAAATCACCACTGTGCCAGGTCCCTGGACACAGTGTGGCTTAGACAGACTTGATTGGTCACTCTGCTACCGCTAGTTACAGCACTAGGGTCACAAAAGTATTCCTCCAATCCCTTATGCCGGAGCATACATTTTACCAGATGCTTCTCTGCCAACCTTGCAACACTTTTCAACAACACTAACTGACAGTGTTGTGCCCTTTATACCTCAGGGGGCAGGCGCATCTCTGAGGTCACTATCCAGAGACTCAGAGCATACAGCCACTCCTTTCCTTACACAGGGCACCACACCAGGGTGTGAGGGAAAACCTCCATAACTACTGTTGGCAGGCCTGTACTTACCAGGACTTACAGCCAACAGGGAAGATGTATGCAGGCATTATTATGCATGGCTACATACTCCCCCTGGTTAATACCCACCGTCCCGGCTGGGACCTAAATTTGGTGTACCTTGCGCCAGGAAACACTGCAAAAGAACACACAAATAACATAGCAAACATCATTACATTGACATAATAATGCAAGCCCATCGCACTCACTGACCAGCAGGGAGCGCTAAAGAAAACAGCAGACCACTCTATTGGTTAATCAATAATAATGCCGAGGATCTGGCTTCTTCACCTCCCGCCCCGCAGCATCATGCACAGTCACGCTGTATTCCCGTGGTATCCCTCGCTCATTGCAATACACCACTTTGTGCATATACACACTGCGCTCTATCTTCCAGACACGCATGAGTTGAGCTACCCTTTGCTCGGCCTGCATCCCTTTAATGGCCCCCCCTTTCTCTACGATATAGTATTGTATATCGTTCTTAAGCCATCTCTCCCTATTCTCCTCTATCTCTCTCATTAGAGGTTCTGGGACATACGGGTAATCAAGCCCATGCGACCTTCTGTATTTTGCCGCAATAGCCCGTTCAGCTCGGCACACCCTGGTCAAGCTACTTTGGCCAGCCGCCCCAGGCAACACCCATGACAGGGGCTCATCGGTCTCTACCGGGTCATCCAACCCTGCGGACCCCTTAGGGATAATAAGGCCTGCCTGGATACGATCCCACCTTACCCTTAGGGCCCTAAGGTATGCCTCGTCGTCAAAGTCACCGGCAGTCCACCAGTGATCAACCACCCCCTCCCTCTCTAAAATAAAGCGGATGCGGTCGAACCAGGATACATACCCCTCGTACAACGGGGCCCACCATCTAGTCTCCTTCCGTTCTTTCGGAGCTATGGTCTATAGATTCTTCTAGGGACTCCTCATCAGGCCCACCAGAAGATACCCCGGACGTACCCTCAGATCGCTCAACGACTCCTTTGTACGGTGCGGTGTTTCTAACAGTAATGCTTAGTACACTAGGGCAATTACTAGATACCGACACTTGTCGGGACATCCTCCCTCCGACCCATCATCCGAAGTTCCCAAGTCCAGGCTTCCAGTCCGATCATCGGAAGGACCCCGTGACTCCCCGGACAACCCTAAGCTGGAACTGGACCCAAATAAAATAGTGACGGGTACAGGGGCTTTAGCTAGGGCCTTGGGGCTAACCTTGGGTGTGGACGGGGTTTGGGGACGGGACCGAACAGTAAGCATTGACAGGGTTACGACCTGCTCTCCAGCGATACCTGCCTTAACGTCGCCACAAAGTCCGTTCTTGTCTCCAGCCGCGGGGCTTCTGGTTCTGCAACTCGAACGCCCGTTCCCCCTGGTAGTAGGGGATCGTTTCCCGCTGCTCGACCGCAGAGGCGCCACCATCTCCCACTCGATGCCGCTCTGGTCCTCCGGAACCACCTCCGCACACGCACGTGCTGCGACGCCATCTTGGGGTGGATCCCCAATCGGGATCTCTTCCTCCACAAGGACATCCGCCAACGCCCGTCTGCTGCGCGATCCAGTCTGGCTCTGGACTCGCTCTTCCTGCTCTTCCACCCCTTGGGTCTGCAACAGGCACGGTGTCTTAGTACCTCGCAGGGTCGGGGTGGATCGACCTCCGTCCGATCCACTAGTCACCACGGCAGTGGGACTCCGGCGATCGGGTGGTCGCGGTACGGGAGACACTCGACTCCGTGTCTCCACACCACGAGGAATTGCATCCCTCCATGGCGTACCAATGGTATGACAGTCTCTTCTTATGACTGTCTTACTCGCCAGTCTTGCACACTCCTCGTCCGAGGATTCTAGCTTGCAATTCGGCCGAGGCATCCCAGTAGGAGACCGGCGATGGGCTCCTCGGTGATCACCTCTCCGATGGCTGGGTTTCTCCGTCGGAAGCACCAGGGCTGACTCCGACTCCGCGGGACTTGCACTCTTGTTCCAGAGGGCTCCCGGCTGCTCTTCTATCGGCATCGGGACATTTCCGGTCACTCCCACAGCTTGCACCGGTACGAAGGTGGTCATGGGCCACATATACTGCAGTCCACAGTGGGGGCATCGGACCTCGCTGCCCATGGCTCCGCCCGGCAGTCTGCACTGCAGGCAAAGACACGCCACAGTCTCCACACCCTCCACACGGATTACCAGGAAGCCTCCTGGAGCCGAATAAGGATGAGTGGAGATCACCGGACCCTGGTCCACTTTGTCAGCAGCTTCAGCCATCTTTACCAACGGAGGCACTCGTCTCAGAGGTCTATATTGGTCAATGGCTCTTCGCAACTGAAAGGCATGGGTTGATGTAGCAACCCTTCCTCCCATTTTCTCTGTCGACATCCGGTGGAACTGCAAACCACTCCCCCTGGTTGAAACTAGGGGGATGTCTCGTAGACTTGTAGGCTGACCCTGCACAGGTGCGGAGTGAGTCATAGTCCATGAGGGCGCGGCTCCAGCTTTCGCGCCAAACTCCCCATCGGGGTGGAGTTTTCTCGTTGGCGCCAATCCTGGCCAACAATTAGCAAACTGCAAAGTTGCAAGACTTTCTGCAGCATGCCCACGCGGTGTCCCGGGAACGCGGGAACCGCCATCTTGGTAAGTATTATCTGTTTTTCCATTGAAGGCAGCGTCTGGCTGTTTGTTAATTGGGGTATAACAAAGTCCATTTCGTTCCTCCCATCGGATCACACTGTCATGCTCATTATTCTCAGGGGTATCATCCCGAGAACAAAAACATGATAAACACGGCGCAGCCACAGCTTTCACGCCATTCCAGAGCAAACACACAAGAGTCTATCCTGTAGCTTGTTCTTCGTCCACGCACAGTTCATATGCGTGTTCTTCCTCTGACCGCAATCCTGGACCTTCTGCTCTATGCAGATCCTCCATTCTTGTGGTTCTCTCTCCCCGCCATCCTGGACCTTCTACTCTGTGCAGATCCTCCATTCTGACGGTTCTCTCTTGATCGCTGAACACCGATTTCCTGTACGCGGAGCTCCACTCTGCGGGGCAGCTACCACATCCGTACAATAAACATGCCTTGTGCACCACCTTGTGTACCTAACGTAGATCTAACTCGTGTTTGCACTACCTCAGGCTAGGCTCACTCTTTCTGTGTCTACTGTAACATGTTCCTCCAGTCTGTGCTCCTTGGTAAGTGATCTGGAATGGAGACTAGAGTACTCTGGCTCTTCCATGCAGTACCTTGGGCGTCGACCTACTTTTGGCTAGCCTAGTGCGGACCCTTCCAGAATTCCTGCCCTAAGTTACCAGTTTACCCCTTCAGGCGTCCCCCGCTAGCGCTACCTCAAGGCGACTAGAACAGCAATAGCCCCCTGCTCCAGACTCACTAACCCCTAATGGATCCCAAGGCGTCTTTGCGGCAAGCAGCTCCAGCATCTCCCTGACTACCCCTGGCTCCGTCCCACGCAGCACAAAGTGGCAGCAGACACTTTCCCTGTTTCCTAATGTGTGCCTAGCAAAAGCCTGTCCTGTTAACAGATATCTCAGCAGCGCCTCCAATTGTAACGGCTGGACCCCCCTTGTTTGACCCACCCAATCTCACATTGGCCCGTGTGGTCTAACCGGTCCCCATTACAAGGTCGTGTGTGGTGGTGCACCTGCAAGTAACAGGACTCCTGAGTCTCCCGCTTGGTGTTATTAGAGGATATCAGCAGGACAGGTATCTGAGGTAGTGGTTACGAGTCCAACTTACTTCACGTGCAGCGCCTCCACCTCATCAGGATCTATGCTTCCGCAGGGAGATGGTCCTGGTGAGGAACTCCTTCTCGGTGGTGACTGCCACTGCTGAGTAACTTCACACTCACACAGCGGGGGTTTCTTTGAACAAGGCATCTTTATTATAGACTTGGATGTAGCAGACTGCCCCATGCAGCTGCCGGCTCTAGCCGCACATCTCGTCGTGCTGTCCCTTTGCCAGGTACGCCCTCCTGTATTGAAGTGGGATTCCCTTTCTCCTAGGGAGATCACCACTGTGCCAGGTCCCTGGACACAGTGTGGCTTAGACAGACTTGATTGGTCACTCTGCTACCGCTAGTTACAGCACTAGGGTCACAAAAGTATTCCTCCAATCCCTTATGCAGGAAGATACATTCTACCAGATGCTTCTCTGCCAACCTTGCAACACTTTTCAACAACACTAACTGACAGTGTTGTGCCCTTTATACCTCAGGGGGCAGGCGCATCTTTGAGGTCACTATCCAGGGACTCAGAGCATACAGCCACTCCCTTCCTTACACAGGGCACCACACCAGGGTGTGAGGGAAAACCTCCATAACTACTGTTGGCAGGCCTGTACTTACCAGGACTTACAGCCAACAGGGAAGATGTATGCAGGCATTATTATGCATGGCTACATAGGTGTAACACACTCCCCCCCCCCCACACTAATGAAAGTTCCTTTATAAACAACCATTTAGAAATTCCTTGATAAATTTTATTTGAGAAAGTGACCAGGATTCCACTCTACATTCAACCCAACGTGTTCTTAGTGTAAAGATCCAAAACGCTTCCTGCAGTCTAGTAGGTTCACATGGGCTCCCCCTCTTGTCTTCCTATGGACCTGTTCGATCCCCAGAAAGGAAAAGTTCTTGACTCCACCAAAGCGACATTCAGAAAAATGTTTTGACACCGGGTGGGTCCTTATTCCTAATAAGCCGAAGGTGTTCTAAAATTCTGGTTTTTAGAGCTGTCACCGTCCCCACGTATCTCTTTCCGCACCCACAAGTTAACAGATAGACAACAAACCGAGTGTTGCAATTAATAAAGTCATTTATCTTGTACTTTTTATTTTGTGGTGGGCCGGAAAGAAAGGACGTGGAGGGTTTCATGTGTCTACGTGCCCTGCTCGTAGCACATTGAAATGAGCCTTCAGTAAGAAAGGGTACTTGTTTGATCATTGGAGTGGACATTTCACTTGGAGAAATATATGAGGCAATTGATTTTGCCCTTCTAAAAACACATTTCGGGCCCGGCTCTACATATTTGCACAGAACCGGGTCCATACAGAGAATCCCCCAATGCTTATAAATAATGGATTTTATATAGTATGTAGCCCTTTTTGTGAACCCTCCTACACAAAAGAACTACTGGTACCGTATCACACCTGTGGCTCCAGGAGATCTGAGCCTCCGCTAGCTGGGAGCCTGGGGAAACCCTTACCATACCTGGTGCAGCGCCTCCACTTACCCAGGATCCCCCGTTAGGAAAGATAGCCCTGAGTAAGAAATACCATAACACACGTAGATAAAACAATACTAACGCTTTACTAAAGAAAACATATCACATACCATAACACATTGCATAACATAACGTAACCCGATGCTCTATCCGCATCCCCTCAGCCCAATGTCTGGTGCTCCCCACCCAGTGTCCTGTGATCACCCCACACCCAATGTCTCGTACTCCTACGAAAGGTCGTGGGTGACTGCGCAGTCACTATGTTAAGCTAGGGCCCAGTTGGTGCACTTAGAATACTTGAGATACCTTCCGAGCACTCCGATGCTCGGGACCGCAACCACTTCTCAAAGGGTCAGACGTCCGTCTGATCCTTATTCAGGTCTTCCGCCGGGAACCCCAACGAGGGTCCCACCGCTTCCCGGGAAACTCCAACCGAATCACGGCAACACCAACCACGTGGGAACAGCAACCGCCTTCCTATCACTAACTACTACGAGAGTGACAGCAACCCTAACCTAGGGCCTGTCCCTGAAGAACCGCAACCTGGGATGGCTTGGGGAAAACTCCTAGGGCCTGTGAACAATAACCTGCCCCCCCCTTCCCCTAGCTACCCAGTCCTATCTGTAACTGACAACTAGCTATTAACTAGCTACTCCCAAAGCACCTGCAGCTGACACACCGCTCACACTGTCAGAGTGCAGGGATCCACACTTCACACACACTGCACGCACTGCGCCCAGCACATACAGCGACACTACTCACAGACAGCTGCAATCACACACAGCCCCTGGATCCCGCAGCAACCACACTGCTAGCACACTGTGCCTCTTTGACAGTGCCCACAGCTCTCTCCGCTGCGACACTGCCAAACCAGCACCTTCCACACTCAAGGGTCACCTCCCTAGTTAAGGCGTCCCTCTTCAGTTACCCCCTGCCCTTTACCCGGGAATTGGGGCCTGCCTGGGAATCTAGGGAGGACCCTTACCTGATGCAGGAGCCACGTGCTCCCTGCACCCTTCCTACTCCTTCCTCTGCTCTGCCCTGACTGACTGTTGCAAAGCCCGGGAAATGTATCTATATTCCCGGGCTGAGCTTCCTCCAGCCCTATTGGCCACACTCAGGCACCTGATGCCTGTATCCCTAAGCCTCCTGGGAATTGTAGTTCCCAGGGGGCTGTCTATGCATTGGGGCCGCGTGCGCGCTTCCCTTGCGCATGCGCGAACCCCTAATGGCCGCCTCAACCTCTCTACTACCTTCCCTACTCTCGCGCGACCTCTCCCTAGCCCTGGAGTCCTATCGCGCGCTGGCCGCCTCCTGCGCATGCGCGAACCTACGCGCAATGGCGGCGCACTCTCCTCAAGCCGCCGAGCCGGTGGCAACGCGATCGCGGCCCTAGCGACGGCCCGATCGCGTCCCCGGCAACCAGCCTGCACCGCTCCCTGCACTGGCCCCCACCCTCGCGAAGTGCCGGCGGGTCCGTCAAGGCCTCCGGCGGCACCCGCTACCGCACGGCACTCGCGGAGGGGGGCCAGAAAGAGAAAATTTACCTCGGGGCTACAGTACAATTACTACGTTTATTAAATTGTGAAATAAATATAGGGGAATCACCGGTAGAGCTGTTCTGACCCCGTTTCTTCCATTTAGTCTTCTTTTTAATGTTGGAATCAACTGATGTCAGAGAGGTATATCCATCATTATTACGGTTTGTAAAAAGAGAGGACCTATCCGTATAACGTGCTTCTGCAAAAGCTTCCCTAAGATTGTTAATTAGATAGCCTCTTTCGAGGAACCGTTGGCCCAGCTCCTCAGACTGAGTAAGGAAGCACTCTAGAGTGGAGCAAGTCCTTTTCAGTCTGAGGAACTGACCCTTGGGTATACCTCTAACAACTGCACCTGGATGGCAACTGTCCGCCCTTAAAAATGTGTTCCTAGAGTTGATTTTACGGAACATATCTGTTTGAATTTTTTTTTTTTTTTAAATGTTTTTATTAGGCAGTTAGTTAATACAACATTCTCGACAGATATCATAGCCTAACAATTTTCCAAAACATCTTTTTTTTTTTTTTTTGGGGGCGGGGGGTAAAAGAGTGGCAACCGAAGTTGTCAGAGAAAGAGGGGAGTGCCTTCTTAGAGGGGAGGCAGAGGGGGGGGTGGTATGGGTGGTGAGGGGGAGGGGGGGGAGGTGGGGAATGGGGGGGGAAGGGTTTTGTCGACCCACTTGGCTGTTGAAGTTTTGCTGATGAGAGTCGTTTGAGTGTTCCCTTATGGAGGGGGGGTGGGCCTCAGACCCACCTGGGTTGGTTGGTGCGCTCTGGTAAATTGGAACCAGGATTCCCAGATACCCTCAAAGGCCGGAGTTTTTTGTCTAATGTGGGCAGTGAGTCGCTCCATGGTCATCACTTCCCCAACTCTTTTCTTAATCGTGTTTAGCGCTGGGGTGGCTGTTTTCCTCCAGGAGGCCGCAATACAACATCTCGCCGCAGTGAGAATGAAGGATATTAATTTCCTGGTGGGTCGGACAATATTCGACATAGGTGCGGCCAACAGGAAGGTCAGTGATTCAATAGGAACTTCTAGGTCGGTGACCTCTTTTATCAGAATTTGGACCTTGGCCCAGTATTTCACAATTTCTGGACAGGTCCACCAGATGTGGGCCATGTCCCCTCTATTACCACAGCCTCTCCAACATTGGTCTGATGCCAGAGGGTAGATCTGGTTTAATCGTGCTGGGGTAAGATACCAGCCAAACATGATCTTGTAAATGTTTTCCTTGATTGTGGTGCAAAGGGAAGTTTCTGAGGCTGCCTGCCAGATTTCCTCCCAAGTCTCTCTTTCAATATTAACGTTTAGATCAGATGACCATCTGAGCATGTAATCGTGTTGTGTGGGGGACGTTGAGCGCATTAAGATGTTGTATATGTCCGAGATAAGTCCCTTCTGGTAAGACTTGTCCTCACACAGGAGCTCAAACGTAGTGAGAGTGGGGTATTCTGGATGAGGGCATGTAGCTCTGACAAAGTTTCTAATTTGTAAGTATTTAAAGGTGTCCAATTCTGTGATTTTAAATTTGTTCCTCAGTTCTTGGTAGCTCAGGAGCTTCCCTAGGCTCAGTACGTCGGCAATCGCCTCTATACCCCGTGTGTGGAAGTGGGCGAACAGTTTAGATCCGCATCCTGGGGGGAATTTGGGGTTATTAACGAGGGGGGTGAGTTGTGAGCTTGTGGAGGAGAGGTTAAATTTATGTTTGCATCTGGACCAGGTGTCCCACGTGAATCGTGAGGCCTGTAGTTTCAGGTTGTGTAAGTGGCCATCACCTCTGTTCAGGCTCCAGAGGCAGGCTTGCAGAGAAGGCAATTTGGCACATCGAGTTTCCATTCCCACCCAGCAACATCGGGTCGGGTCTGAGTTCCACATTACTACCTGCCTGAGCTGAGCGGCTAGATAGTATTTATATAGGTCAGGTACCCCCAACCCTCCTCTGGATCTAGTGGTCATCAGGACTGATCTGGCGACCCTGGGTCTCTTGCCCTGCCAAATGAAGTGGAGTAGTCTATTCTGTATAAATTTTAGATCGGCGGCCGGGACCTGGATTGGGAGGGTCTGGAATAGGTAAAGCATTCTTGGGAGTATATTCATTTTGGTAGAGATCATCCTCCCGATCCATGAGATCTGATAACCTTCCCACCGATCTAGATCTTTTTTGATCTGGTCCCATAGTTTCGGGTAATTATCCCTATATAGGTCCCGATAGTGTCTAGATACATTAATTCCCAGATATTTAATGCATGAGGGACACCATCGGTAGCTATAATTTAGTTTAAGAAGTTTGACTACGGGGTCGGGGAGACTAAGATTTAGGGCCTCTGATTTGTCGCTGTTTATTTTATACCCTGAAACTTTTCCAAACTCCGTCAGTTCCATCTGGAGGTTGGGGAGGGAAGTTAGGGGTTTGGTCAAGGTCAGGATAATGTCGTCAGCGAATAGGGACATTTTGTATTGTTCAGTGGCAATGGGGATACCTTGGATGTTCGGGTTTTGTCTTATTTTAGACGCCAGTGGTTCAATCGTGAGAGCGAAAAGGAGAGGGGAAAGGGGGCAACCCTGTCGGGTGCCATTTCTAATGTGGATTTGTGCCGGTCCTCCGCCAGATAGTTTAACTGAGGCGGATGGATTTTGGTAGAGCGCTTGGACACCCATAAGGAAGGAGTCCCTGAACCCGAATTTTTTTAATGTTTGATTTAGGAATAGCCAGTCAATTCTGTCAAAAGCCTTCTCTGCATCCAAACTTAATAGCATAGCTTGTGAGTCTGTGAGATGGGCATGGTCGACTAAGTTAATGATTTTACGGGTATTGTCTGAGGCCTGGCGGCCCAAGACAAACCCGACCTGGTCCATGTGTACTAGTCTCGGAAGGATTGGATTAAGTCTGTTCGCCAGTATTTTACTGTATAGTTTTAGATCGTTGTTCAACAGTGAGATTGGTCTATAGCTACCACATTGTGTGGGGTCCTTCCCTTCTTTGAGAATTATAGCCAGATTGGCGGACGACATCGAGGATGGGATAGGACTTCCTTCCAGAAATGAGTTGAACAATTGTAGTAGGTGGGTGGACAGGATGGGGAGGAACTTCTTGTAATAGGCATTCGTGAAACCATCAGGGCCCGGTGCTTTAGAGATTTTGGAGGCCTTAACGGCCCTTTCTAATTCTTCCGCCGTTATTGTGGCGTTCAGGAGAAGGTTTTCCTCCTCTGTTAGTGAGGGGAGGTCGCATTCAGCTAGATAGCCAATGGCAGCCGATAGCTCCTTCGGGTCTGGGCTAGCAGAGTGAGCCCTTAGGTTGTATAATTTAGAATAAAATTTAGTAAATTCCTCTGCAATTTTTTTTCCGTTATATAGAAGCTCACCAGCACTATTCCGGATCGCCGTTATTTGAGATCTTTTTTGTATGCCTCTTAGCTTGCTAGCAAGAAGTCTGTCGGCCTTGTTCCCTTTATCATAATACCTCTGCCCGTCCATTTAAGAGCTTTCTCAACATTGTCCATTTGAATTATTCTTAAGTCGCTTCTGGCGGAAGTCAACTGTTTATAAATTTTCCGGGAGGGGTTATTTTTGTGTTGTTGTTCTAGGCTGCTTATTTTGTCTGTTAGCTCTTTGGTTTGTTTGAGTTTAGTTTTTTTCCGATGGGAGGCAATCGAGATGAAATGTCCTCTGATTGTCGCCTTATGGGCTTCCCACAGGTTTGCTGGAGAGGCGACAGAGCCTATATTTATCCGGAAATATTCCTTAAGGGATTTTTTGAGCTCCCGTACTGTCTCCGAGTGATTCAGTAAGGAGTCGTTAAGTCTCCAGCAGTATGAGGTTGTTTTCACGAATGGAATGGACAGGGTCATGGTGATAGGAGCGTGATCTGACCACGTAATTGGGCCAATATCGGTGTCTAAGGCGGCTTCTAGGATGTTCTTGGTAGCAAGGAAATAGTCTATACGGGAATATGTCTGGTGAGGGGCCGAGTAAAAGGTATAATCCCTTTGCCCCTGATGCTGCGTTCTCCATATGTCCAAAAGTGAGAAGTCCCCCATAATGTCCTTAAATTTTTTCCCCAGTCTTTGTGACTGGGTGGAGTGTTGTCGCCCTGGGAGGCTCGATTTATCTTCTTTGGGGTTGAGAGCCATGTTTAGATCGCCTGCAATTAGTAGCGAAGATAAGTATTGGGGGTCAATTTCATCCAGAACTGTTTTTAAGAAATCTGTCTGGTTCTCGTTTGGGGCATATAGGTTAATAAGGGCGATTGCCGAGCCTGAGAGCGAACCGTAGACCACAATAAATCTTCCCTCTGGATCTGCCTGGATTTTAGTTAGATTAAATGGGGTACCCTGACGAATCAGAATGGCAACCCCTCTGCGTTTACTACTGTATGAAGAGAAATAGCTCAACGGATACGCATGCTGGAATGTTTTGGGCGGTTCCTGAGACGTGAAGTGTGTCTCCTGGAGGAAAACAACATCGCCCCCCAACCTCTTAATTTCCTGTAGGGCCAGGCGTCTTTTTTTGTTATTGTGGAGGCCCTTGACGTTTAGGGAAACAAACCTTAGATCTTTTTGGTGGGACATTCTAGTTGGTATTAGCGTTTGCTGTGCGTAAACTCTGAGTTGCAGTGATAGCTGAACAGCCAAATGGGGCGGGGGGTAGGGTGGGAGGGGATCCGCTGGGATAGGGTCAGCGGGGGTAAGAAGGAAGGAAGGTAGACCCTATTGGGGTCTGGAAAGTTTGAAACCGGTCTGACTTACAGGCCGGTTAGGGTGGTATAAGACCCTAGGGGGCGGGTCCGACGACAGTCTCCAGTGAAGGTGGGCCGAGGAGAGACCCTTAGCTATTGGGAGTTACCTCCGACTCATCTGACTCATGTGTGTCCCAGGTGGTTGGACTATTTTCCTGCGTGTGCTTTTTGGAGGATTGGAGGAGGGGGGGGGGGGAGGGGGTAAGCGCTGAGTGGCCCCATACTGAGGGTGGGCGGTAGGGGAGGGGAGTGAATGGGTGGGGGGGGAGGGTTCAGGGGTAGGCGGGAAAAGGGTCAGTTCATGGGTAGAATCCGCATAGTGTGCATCCAACCTCTACGCTGCATATCAGGTGAATATTATGTGTACGTTACCAGATTGGTTAGGTGTGTACAGGGTGGGAATGAACCTGTGATCTCTTGGGCACTCCTGGGGCGGTGAGGTTCGGGCGTGTCTCCTCCAGGGAGTGTTCCTTTGGGGAGAGAAGAAGGGGGGCGGAGGGGGGAGGGATGGAGGAAGGATGGGAGGAGGGGGGGGGTGAAGGGGAGTGGGATGTGGGGGGAGAAGGGGTTGGGGGGGAAGGTCAGGGATGAGAAGAGGGAAAAAAAAAAAAAAAAAAAAGAGGGGGGGAGGACAGTTCGGGCATTTATCCTGCTTATTTTCCGTCATAGACATTATACCTCTTAGTAGGCGAACAGTATATTTACATATCTAGACAGTTTGATTATATACAGTATTGAGCTAAAGCAGTTTGCTCTTGGGCTTCCTTGGAGTGGTGAGAATCAAGTGTTTCTCGACAGGAAGGTGAGCCTTGGGCGGGGAAGGAGAGGGGGGGGGAGTTAATTATAGGGATAGGGAGGTGGGCTGGGGAGGGGAGGGGAGTGGGCTGGAAAGGGGGAGGGAGGGGAGGGTTGGGGGGGGGGGTGGTGCTGGAGGGGAGGGTTGGGGGGGGGGTGGGGCTGGGGGGGGGAGGCAGAGGGGGGGGTTGGGGGGAGTAGGTATGGGGGGGCAAGGGGGGGTGGGGTAGGGGGTGGGGAAGGTGTAGAAGCTTTTCACATAGATATTCTGCAACAGAAACATTTCATGCAATAAACCGTATATCAAACAAACATAGCGTGTGCAGTGTTAGTCTAGTTAGACATTTACATAATCCCGTACATTTCGGAGAGGAAACTATTATCTCTTTGACTCCTGTTGAGCAGGGAAGGTCCAGGGTGGTTGAGCAAAGGGGGTGCTCCACGCCTGTGTAGGTGGGGCAGCTTTCGTAGAGGGGGGGGGAGGGGGTGGGTATGCGCCGGGAGGGAAGGGGGGGGGAGGGGAAGAGGGGAGGTAGTGAGGGAGGGGGTATGGGAGGAGAGGGGGGAGAGGGGATGTAAGGGGGGAGGAGGAAAAGGGGGAGGAGGAAAAGGGGGGAGGGAGGGGGGGGGAGGTAAGGGGGACGGGGGGGAAGGAGGTGAGGAAGGGGGGGGGATGAGGGGGAGGGGGGCGGGGCTGGGGGGGAGCTGGGGGGGAGGGGGGCGGGGGGAGGGAGGGGGGGGCTGGGGGACAACAACAAAAAAAAAGGGGGGGCTATGGGGGAGGAGGGCGGGGGGGGCTATGGGGGAGGGGGGCGGGGGGGCTATGGGAAAGGGGGGCGGGGGGGAGGGGGGGGCTGGTGGGGGGGGAGGGGGGGAGGGCTGGGAGGAAGGAGTGGTGGGTATGGGGGGGCAGGAGAGGGGGGGGGTAGGGGGGGGGGAGTGGAGGTGGAGGGGAGGGGGGGGGGCTGGGGGAAGGGGGGGGGCGGCTGTGAGGAAGGAGTGGTGGGTACGGGGGGGTAGGGTAGGGAGGGGATGGGGAGGGAGGGGATGGGGTGGGTGGGGGGGAGGGGATGGGGTGGGTGGGGGGGAGGGGATGGGGTGGGTGGGGGGGAGGGGATGGGGTGGGGGGGAGGGGATGGGGTGGGGGGGTTGAAGGGACTTTTCGTGCTCATATTCTGCACTAGGTACATTTCATGCGCTATACCGCATATCCGGCAAACCAGGCGAATTCGAAGTTAGCCTAATTAGACATATATATGTTCCGATACATTTTTGGGGGAGAGAGAGTTATCCCCACTTGAAGTTCTGCAGAGCAGGTGAGTTCCAGGGTAGTTTACCACAGGGGTGCTCCCCATCTGTATAGGCAAGGCAGCTGTAGGGGGCGGTATGTACCTGCAGGAAGGGAGGGAGGGGGGGGGGAGGTAGTGATAGGGGGGGTAGGGGGAGAGGGGAGGGCAGGGGGGGTAGGGGGAGAGGGGAGGGCAGGGGGGGGGGGGAAAGGAGGGGAGGGCGGGGGGGGGGAGGAGGAGAGGGGGAGGGAGGGGGGGGTGAGGGGAGGGGGAGGGGGGGGAGGTAGGGGCCACATCCAGGTTAATGTGCTGTGGGGGTGAGTCTCTCAAAGGTGGGTGCATTGAGGTGCTTCAGCTGTACCAACCCGGTCTTCTAATGATCATCTGCTGGATATCTGCTCAGGTTTGTGCAGTCCGGGTTCTTGCCTGGGGGGGGGGGGGTAGGGGGAGGGCAGTCACGGGCAGGGGGAGGCGGGTTGACAGGACTCCCCGCGAGAGCGGGGGGAGAGAGAGTTGGGGGATCCGGAATCGGGAACCAGGAGTCAGGCGTGGGCGGGGAAGGAAAGGGGTGACCGGAATGCAGGCATTGGTTGGAGTCTGCTGATCCTCGCGGGCAACCGTAGACCCGCTCCAGTGAATCCCTCGTCGCGGGCGGGAACCTGTCGCGCCCTCCGATGACGTCAGCTGGTGCTCGTCTGGGGCAGCGGGGAGCGTCTTGTTGATTTGAGTCCTCCCCCGACGCCATCTTGAGGAGACAGCCAGGCAGCCGCGGGGCGAGGAAGATCCGCGTGGAGAGGAATGGGCTCACCCGTCGCCATCTTAAGGGATCCGTGGAGTTTGAGGCACTTTTCAGCTGGTCGGGAGCTCTGGACCTCTGTAAGGTAGCAGAATCGGCTTTTCGGGGTCCCGCAATCTCTGCGATATTCTTGAGGTGGTTGGGGATTGGCACCGGACCTGCGCCCGGACACCGTCCGCAGCAATCTCTGGACAGAGGGGTGGCCACGTGTGGAGGTATGGATGCTCCAGTCGCCATTTTGGGGGGCCAAATGTTCCCTTTAGGTGCTGTTTTCATTTGTTATTTTATTGTGTGGTTGGGGGTTCCGCAGGTGTGGGTTGTGTTTTGTGCTGGGTAAATCCTTATCTTTCCCGGGACTGTCTTTGTCCCTCGATCCTCTCCGATGTTCGAACAGGGACGTCCCCTCTTTCACGTGGCTGACCCTCCGGTAGGTGTTCCGTTTGGAAGGGCTGTAGCGGGAGTCCCAGGGCTCTGGCAACGTGCTCCATATCCTCGGGGTGGCGCAGCGTGAGGAATTTGCCCTTATGGGAGACCACCAGTTTGAAGGGGAACCCCCATTTGTAGGTGATTCCCTTCTCACGTAGGAGCAGAGTCAGAGGGCGTAGGGCTTTGCGGCGGTCCACGGTCCGCTTGGACAGGTCAGTGTAGACCTGCAGTTGTTCGCCTCGGAACGCGATCGTGTTCTTCCCTCTACTAGCCGTAAGCAGCTTTTCTTTAGCTGAGTAGCTGTGTAGGCGCACGATCGCGTCCCGTCGGCGGTTGGGGTCCTCAGAGCGGGGACCCAGGGCCCTATGCGCCCTATCCATCTCCAGATCCCGCGGTTCAAGCTCAGGGCATAGGAGGAGGAAAAAATCAGACAGGTAGTCCCGCAGGTGTGAGGGTAATACTGCCTCAGGGATGCCGCGGATGCGCAAGTTCTGGCGGCGATCCCTATTCTCCTGGTCTTCCTGTCCGTCTTTTAAGGCGTTTATCTCGTGGCCCAGGCGTATTATTTCATCGTCTGCTTCGGATTGGTGGTGTAAGGCCTCATCTAGCCTAGTCTCCAGTGTGGTAGCTCGCTCCTGCAGACCATGGATGTCCTGTCTGATTTCTGCCACAGCCTCTTTTATGTTTGCTTGTAGGGAACGCTGGAGCTTGGTGAGTAGCCCCTCCAAATAGTCCTTAGTTATGCCTCCGTCCACGGGTAGGGTGGTCTCAGGGGGGCTTGATGGGTCCTGGGGGCCTTGTTTGCCTCGCTGGCCTGGGGTCTGGGGGCCATCTTGCTTCTTACTTCCTGCCTCAGCGGGCCGCTTTGCGGGCGTAAAGAAGTTACCCACTCCCTGGGTTGAGGGGTTTTTCCCCTTAGATGTCATCTTGACAGGTTTAGGGACTTATTTGTGAGATTTGGGAAGTTTTTCAGTGGGCTAAAACTCCTGCAAATTAGAGTTTAGTCGGAAGGGTCTCTGGAGCTCTTCCTTCAGCCGACCGTCCTGTGTGACGTCATAGACACGCCCCCGTTTGAATTTTTTTAATGAATATCAATATACAATTGGAGATCCAGAAAATGAATATGGTGAAGATCCAAATTAACCGTGAATTTTAAAGTGTATGTGTTATTGTTAATGTAGTGTATAAACGAATGAACCTTTTATAAAAAAATAATATTATTCCAAAAGTGATTAGTGCTAGAAAATATAAATTGAGATTCCCACCACCCCATAAAAAGATTAGCATATGATTGTCACGGTGAGATTATGGCAGGCTGTATAGTCACACATAAATATATATAACAGATGATATATATTTATCACTGGGTCTGAACTGGGACGAGTCTTAGATATAATAAAGTATATTTATTAATTTGGATAGGTGAACACACGAATAATACAGTAACAAACAAGAAGTACACTTACTTTGGGGTTGGGGAATGAGAAGTATGAAGTATAGCAACTCTCTCGCAATCAGGTAGCATTCAGATGATAAATTGAAGACAAGGATACAGGGTGAACATCAGTTTATAAACCTTTTGTGCCCTATCCTTAACATTGAGTACCGTGGATTGGTTTGCAATTAACTCTAGCCAGTGGTTAACGTGGGAACACTTTTTGACCCATGCCCCCGGCTAGTTGGGATATGCGCAGTAGAGCTCTAGGGTCCCATTTCTATAACCCCTCCTCTCTATCAGGAATGCCAGCTAGTCTACCAAATGGAGTACCTGGCAGGAAATCCTTTGTTGTGAGGTGTGAAATGGAACACTTGAAGACTGCTCTGGTTTGAGTGGTCGCCACCCTCATGTAAACAGTGGAGGTGACAAAATCCTTTGAAACATACTCAGGTCTTAGACATTGGGTCGCCTTTCTGGCCATATGCTACTCTGGTATGCAAAGGAATTTCCTCTGAGTTTTACCCATATCTTGGAATACAGTATGTTGGATAAAACATGAACATATTAAAATATCCGGTTCCTTTGGGTCCAGCAGGTCCAAACTTCCCAGTTCTCAATGCCGGAACTGGGACACCCTATGGTCCAATTTGCGACCTGCTACGACCTGGGAAACCGGAGATACACAAATACACTTAAAACCGTTTTACATTTTAATATACAAATCTCCGCTGTAAATTAAATTACGTTTTTTCACTAAATCCCCATTGAAAACAACGGGCTTCGGCGCCATAGACTTTCAATGGCAAACCTCCGCCGTTGGCGGCTATGGGAATCCCCGCCATAGACTTTCAACGGGGCGATGCCGCCGTTGAAGTCAATGGGAGTTTTCTGCCGTAGCCGGTCAATGGGGTTTGGCCACCATTGGAGTCTATGGGAAAAATCCCGAACTTTCAAGGGGGTCCATACTCCATCGGGTTGGTCCCAGAGGGTCAAGGATGGTTCTGCAGCGATGCCGGAGCAGTGGCTACAGATACCCCAAACCCTGACTCTCTGGACCCTCCGGAATCGGAGCTATGGAATACCAAATTTCTGCATTTGACACTTAGCCATTTTCCTGAGCTGTTTCTGCCGCCGCCATTGGAACCTATGGCGCGGCCCGCTCTTCTCGGTTCGACCCTTATCGGGGGTCCAGGATACGGGGACCCGGTTGTGGTCGAGTGGGGGGAGGTCTAGGAACTAGGGACAGAAAGAATTTTATTCCTAGGGGCCCTAGAACTGTTTATTCCCACGCCACTTGTCGTTGAACTTGACTTGTAAGTGATCAAAGCTCTTCTATTGAAATTGTATCCGCTTTGCGGTTAAGCGGTTTGGACGGCAGCCAACTCATTCCTGGAAAGCTCTCTCGAGGGTTTCTCCATTGAAGTCAATGAGCCCATTGACTTTCAATGGGAAACCGCCGCTCTCCCTCTCGGACGCCATCTGCTGGTCTTCTCAGGAACAGGACTCCACAGCAAAATTCACCATTAAAAAGCATTGAGCCCTAATGGCGGCCTATGGGGACCTGCAAAATGGTGCCTGAAAAGGCGGAAAAATTACACAAAGGGCTATAATCACTATACAACTATTAACCCTTGTGCTCCCGGATGGATCCCAGTGTGTGTGTGCTGCAGACCAGATGTTACAATAAAACGGGAAACGGGAATACACATGTACATGTCATTACAGGGGTTAAATCACTGTTCTGGGTCTTAGCCCAGTTAACCCTTTGACTCCCGGGTGAGGTCAGGGGATGGCCAAATGGGGTGTAACCCCTTTAATCCCGGGCCACCCCCTTTCTCCCTCTACAATGATGGTGCAAACTCGTGCCTATTTCTTGTAAATAAAATGTGATTAAATGTGAAGGAATTGTGACTGAGAAGGAAAGAGATAGCATCCAAAATAAAAAGTGGATTGAAAAATAGAAATATCTGGATTCTCCACAAAATGGCGGACAGCCGCCAATCCATGGTCATGTTTTATTACAGAGTAAAGCGATGCTACATCAAGTGTAACCCAAATACATTGATTGTCCCAATGGAACTCTTTTAGTTTTTCCATTAAATCTCCTGAATCCAAAATAAATTAGGGAAGCCTCCTGACAAAAGGTTGCAAAAAATGATTAATATATCTTGAAAGTCCATCTCCCAAAGATCCAATACTGGAGACAATTGGCCGGCCAGGAGCGTCGACCAATGCCTTATGGATCTTTGGGAGATGGTGGACAATGAATTTAACCTCTTCCCTAGACAGAACTTCTGTAACCACGCCTAAGTCAACAAGAGCCAACAAAATCTTCATATAATCAGAAGTGGGGTCTGAGGGTAGTACAGGGTAGGAAGACAAATCCTCACGTTGGCGTAATGCCTCCCTGAGGTAGTCTGCCCTACTCTGAACTGCCACAGCACCCCCTTTATCAGCACTTTTGATAACCAATAAGAAATTATCTTGTAAAGATTTTAAAGCCAATCTTTCACCTTGCTTAAATTGTCATGATCATAGTGTGAAAATGAAAACCCGTGTGCTAGGAGACATAGGTCCCTGATAACTAAATTTTCAAACATAGTTAAAAATGACCCTTCACATGTGTAGGATAGAACATAGATCTATTTTTTAAACCTGAATTCCATTCAGAAAGAAGGAATGGAGGATCCCTCAGGACAGCCCCCCCTGTTCAAACCAGAGATCCTCCATATCTTGAATCATACAAAAATCTTTAAATGTACACAACTTCACAGAAGTGCAGATGGCTTTGATTTCCACATTTATTTTCAAAGTTGCTGCTGAGAGAATAACAAGCCCCCCTGATCTCCACAGAGCCCCCGGGGGTCTGACACTGTGTCCACACAGAGCCCCCTGGGGGTTTAGGCACTGTGTCTCCCTGCTCCCCACACAGAGCCCCCCGGGGTCTGACACTGTGCCCCCCTGCTCCCCACACAGAGCCCCCCGGGGTCTGACACTGTGCCCCCCCTTGCTCCCCAAACAGAGCCCCCCCGGGGTCTGACACTGTGCCCCCCCTTGCTCCCCACAGAGCCCCCCGGGGTCTGACACTGTGCCTCCCTGCTCCCCACACAGAGCCCCCCGGGGTCTGACACTGTGCCCCCCCCTGCTCCCCACAGAGCCCCCCGGGTCTGACACTGTGCCCCCCCCTTGCTCCCCACAGAGCCCCCCGGGGTCTGACACTGTGCCTCCCTGCTCCCCACACAGAGCCCCCCGGGTCTGACACTGTGCCCCCCCCTGTTCCCCACACAGAGCCCCCGGGGTCTGACACTGTGCCCCCCCCCCTGCTCCCCACAGAGCCCCCCGGGTCTGACACTGTGCCCCCCCCTTGCTCCCCACAGAGCCCCCCAGGGTCTGACACTGTGCCTCCCTGCTCCCCACACAGAGCCCCCCGGGGTCTGACACTGTGCCCCCCTGCTCCCCACACAGAGCTCCCCGGGGTCTGACACTGTGCCCCCTTGCTCCTCACACAGAGCCCCCCGGGGTCTGACACTGTGCCCCCCCCTGCTCCCCACACAGAGCCCCCCGGGGTCTGACACTGTGCCCCCCTCCTGCTCCCCACACAGAGACCCCCGGGGTCTGACACTGTGCCCCCCCCTGCTCCCCACACAGAGACCCCCGGGGTCTGACACTGTGCCCCCCTCATCCCCACACAGAGCCCCCCCCCTGCTCCCCACACAGAGCCCCCCGGGGTCTGACACTGTGCCCCCCCCTTGCTCCCCACACAGAGCCCCCCGGGGTCTGACACTGTGCCTCCCTGCTCCCCACACAGAGCCCCCCGGGGTCTGACACTGTGCCCCCCTTGCTCCCCACAGAGCCCCCCGGGGTCTGACACTGTGCCCCCCCTTGCTCCCCACACAGAGCCCCCCGGGGTCTGACACTGTGCCCCCCCTGCTCCCCACACAGAGCCCCCCGGGGTCTGACACTGTGCCCCCCTCCTGCTCCCCACACAGAGACCCCCGGGGTCTGACACTGTGCCCCCCTCATCCCCACACAGAGCCCCCCGGGGTCTGACACTGTGCCCACCTCCTGCTCCCCACACAGAGACCCCCGGGGTCTGACACTGTGCCCCCCTCATCCCCACACAGAGCCCCCCGAGGTCTGACACTGTGCCCCCCTTCCTCCCCACACAGAGCCCCCCTCATCCCCACACAGAGCCCCCCTCATCCCCACACAGAGCCCCCCGGGGGGGGGGGGGGGGGAGTTCTGCAATAATAAAGATATCTGCTGAGGGACCATAGAGAGGGCAGAGGGCAGAGCGCCGCCTCACCGCAGCTCCTACACACCAGCGACCCCGTGTGGGCTCCCAAGCACAGTGCAGCGAGTGCGTCCTGCTGAGAGGGGACCGGAGAGCAAGGTAATCCCCCTCCCTACCCCAAACTGCCCCCCCCCACCCCATACTGCCCCCCCCACCCCATACTGAACCCCCCCACCCCATACTGCCCCCCCGATCCCTTCACAGACCCCCCCGATACCTTCACAAACCCCCCCGATACCTTCACAGCCCTCCCAATCCCTTCACTGCCCCCCCCGATCCCTTCACTGCTCCCCCCGATCCCTTCACTGCCCCCCCTAACCCCACCCCATACTGCCGCCCTCCCCCCCTTACTGCCCCCCCATCCCTTCACAGCCCCCCCGATCCCTTCACAGCCTCCCCGATCCCTTCACAGACCCCCCGATCCCTTCACTGCCCCCCCGATCCCTTCACTGCCCCCCCCGATCCCTTCACTGCCCCCCCCGATCCCTTCACTGCCCCCCCGGATCCCTTCACTGCCCCCCTACCCCCACCCCATACTGCCCCCCCAATCCCCCTCCCTGCCCCCCCTTACTGCCCCCCCAATCCCCCTCCCTGCCCCCCCCTTATTGCCCCCCCCCGATCCCTTCACAGCCCCCCCGATCCCTTCACAGCCCCCCCGATCCCTTCACAGCCCCCCCCCCATCCCTTCACTGCCCCCCCATCCCTTCACTGCCCTCCCATCCCTTCACTGCCCCCCCATCCCTTCACTGCCCCCCATCCCTTCACTGCCCCCCATCCCTTCACAGCCCCCCGATCACTTCACTGCCCCCCGATCCCTTCACTGCCCCCCGATCCCTTCACTGCCCCCGATCCCTTCACTG
The DNA here is from genome assembly GCF_040206685.1 of Ascaphus truei. Lineage (NCBI taxonomy): Eukaryota > Metazoa > Chordata > Amphibia > Anura > Ascaphidae > Ascaphus > Ascaphus truei. The sequence continues at coordinate 4,715,366 of NC_134483.1, forward strand.
CCCCCCGATCCCTTCACTGCCCCCGATCCCTTCACTGCCCCCCGATCCCTTCACTGCCCCCGATCCCTTCACTGCCCCCGATCCCTTCACTGCCCCCCCGATCCCTTCACTACCCCCCGATCCCTTCACTGCCCCTCCGATCCCTTCACTGCCCCTCCGATCCCTTCACTGCCCCTCCGATCCCTTCACTGCCCCCCCGATCCCTTCACTGCCCCCCCATCCCTTCACTGCCCCCCCATCCCTTCACTGCCCCCCATCCCTTCACTGCCCCCCCATCCCTTCACTGCCCCCCCATCCCTTCACTGCCCCCCCATCCCTTCACTGCCCCCCCATCCCTTCACTGCCCCCCCATCCCTTCACTGTCCCCCCATCCCTTCACTGTCCCCCCATCCCTTCACTGCCCCCTCATCCCTTCACTGCCCCCCCGATCTTTTCACTGCCCCCCCGATCCCTTCACTGCCCCCCCGATCCCTTCACTGCCCCCCCGATCTTTTCACTGCCCCCCCGATCCCTTCACTGCCCCCCCGATCCCTTCACTGCCCCCCCGATCCCTTCACTGCCCCCCCGATCCCTTCACTGCCCCCCCGATCCCTTCACTGCCCCCCCCCCGATCCCTTCACTGCCCCCCCATCCCTTCACAGCCCCCCATCCCTTCACTGCCCCCCCCATCCCTTCACAGCCCCCCCCGATCCCTTCACAGCCCCCCCCGATCCCTTCACTGCCCCCCCATCCCTTCACTGCCCCCCCATCCCTTCACTGCCCCCCCATCCCTTCACTGCCCCCCATCCCTTCGCTGCCCCCCCATCCCTTCGCTGCCCCCCCGATCCCTTCACTGCCCCCCCCCGATCCCTTCACTGCCCCCCCCGATCCCTTCACTGCCCCCCCCCGATCCCTTCACTGCCCCCCCCCGATCCCTTCACTGCCCCCCCCCCGATCCCTTCACTGCCCCCCCATCCCTTCACTGCCCCCCCCCGATCCCTTCACTGCCCCCCCGATCCCTTCACTGCCCCCCCCGATCCCTTCACTGCCCCCCCCCGATCCCTTCACTGCCCCCCCCCCCGATCCCTTCACTGCCCCCCCCCCGATCCCTTCACTGACCCCCCGATCCCTTCACTGACCCCCGTCCCTTCACTGCCCCCCCCCCGATCCCTTCACTGACCCCCCGATCCCTTCACTGCCCCCCGTCCCTTCACTGCCCCCCCCGGTCCCTTCACTGCCCCCCGATCCCTTCACTGCCCCCCGATCTCTTCACTGCCCCCCCGATCTCTTCACTGCCCCCCCGATCTCTTCACTGCCCCCCCGATCCCTTCACTGCCCCCCTGATCTCTTCACCGCCCTCCGCCCAATCTCTTCACTGCCCCCCCCGATCTCTTCACTGCCCCCCCGATCCCCTCGCTCCCGCCCCCCGATCCCCTCGCTCCCGCCCCCCCCGATCCCCTCGCTCCCGCCCCCCCGATCCCCTCGCTCCCGCCCCCCCGATCCCCTCGCTCCCGCCCCCCCGATCCCCTCGTTCCCCCTTTCCCGATCCCCTCGTTCCCCCTCCCCCGATCCCCTCGTTCCCCCTCCCCCGATCCCCTCGTTCCCCCTCCCCCGATCCCCTCGCTCCCCCCTCCCCCGATCCCCTCGCTCCCCCCTCCCCCGATCCCCTCGCTCCCCCCGATCCCCTCGCTCCCCACCAATCCCCTCGCTCCCCCCCGATCCCCTCGCTCCCCCCCGATCCCCTCGCTCCCCCCCGATCCCCTCGCTCCCCCCCGATCCCCTCGCTCCCCCCCGATCCCCTCGCTCCCCCCCGATCCCTTCACTGCCCCCCCGATCCCTTCACTGCCCCCCGATCCCTTCACTGCCCCCCGATCCCTTCACAGCCCCCCGATCCCTTCACAGCCCCCCGATCCCTTCACAGCCCCCCGATCCCTTCACTGCCCCCCCGATCCCTTCACTGCCCCCCCCATCCCTTCACTGCCCCCCCCCCATCCCTTCACTGCCCCCCCCGATTCCTTCACTGCCCCCCCCGATCCCTTCACTGCCCCCCCCGATCCCTTCACTGCCCCCCCGATCCCTTCACTGCCCCCCCCCCGATCCCTTCACTGCCCCCCCCCCGATCCCTTCACTGCCCCCCCGATCCCTTCACTGCCCCCCCGATCCCTTCACTGCCCCCCCGATCCCTTCACTGCCCCCCCCCCGATCCCTTCACTGACCCCTCGATCCCTTCACTGACCCCCGTCCCTTCACTGCCCCCCCCGATCCCTTCACTGACCCCCCGATCCCTTCACTGCCCCCCGTCCCTTCACAGCCCCCCCGATCCCTTCACTGCCCCCCGATCCCTTCACTGCCCCCCGATCTCTTCACTGCCCCCCCCCGATCCCTTCACTGCCCCCCTGATCCCTTCACTGCCCCCCTGATCCCTTCACTGCCCCCCCCCGATCCCTTCACTGACCCCCCGATCCCTTCACTGACCCCCGTCCCTTCACTGCCCCCCCCGATCCCTTCACTGACCCCCCGATCCCTTCACTGCCCCCCGTCCCTTCACAGCCCCCCCGGTCCCTTCACTGCCCCCCGATCCCTTCACTGCCCCCCGATCTCTTCACTGCCCCCCGATCTCTTCACTGCCCCCCCGATCTCTTCTCTGCCCCCCCGATCTCTTCACTGCCCCCCCGATCCCTTCACTGCCCCCCTGATCTCTTCATCGCCCTCCGCCCAATCTCTTCACTGCCCCCCCCCGATCTCTTCACTGCCCCCCCGATCCCCTCGCTCCCGCCCCCCGATCCCCTCGCTCCCGCCCCCCCCGATCCCCTCGCTCTCGCCCCCCCGATCCCCTCGCTCCCGCCCCCCCGATCCCCTCGCTCCCCCCCGATCCCCTCGCTCCCCCCCGATCCCCTCGCTCCCCCCCCGATCCCCTCGCTCCCCCCCGATCCCCTCGCTCCCCCCCGATCCCCTCGCTCCCCCCCGATCCCCTCGCTCCCCCCCGATCCCCTCGCTCCCCCCCGATCCCCTCGCTCCCCCCCGATCCCCTCGCTCCCCCCCGATCCCCTCGCTCCCCCTCGCTCCCCCCCGATCCCCTCGCTCCCCTCGCTCCCCCCCGATCCCCTCGCTCCCCCCGATCCCCTCGCTCCCCCCCGATCCCCTCGCTCCCCCCCTCCCCTGATCCCCTCGCTCCCCCCTCCCCTGATCCCCTCGCTCCCCCCTGATCCCCTCGCTCCCCCCCGATCCCCTCGCTCCCCCCCGATCCCCTCGCTCCCCCCGATCCCCTCGCTCCCCCCGATCCCCTCGCTCCCCCCGCTCCCCCCGATCCCCTCGCTCCCCCCGCTCCCCCCGATCCCTTCGCTCCCCCCCGATCCCCTCGCTTCCCCTGATCCCCTTGCTCCCCCCTCCCCTGATCCCCTCGCTCCCCCCGATCCCCTCGCTCCCGCCCCCCCGATCCCCTCGCTCCCGCCCCCCCCGATCCCCTCGCTCGCCCTCCCCCGATCCCCTCGCTCCGCCCTCCCCCGATCCCCTCGCTCCCCCCCGATCCCCTCGCTCCCCCCCGATCCCCTCGCTCCCCCCCGATCCCCTCGCTCCCCCCCGATCCCCTCGCTCCCCCCACGATCCCCTCGCTCCCCCCACGATCCCCTCGCTCCCCCACGATCCCCTCGCTCCCCCACGATCCCCTCGCTCCCCCCCGATCCCCTCGCTCCCCCGATCCCCTCGCTCCCCTCGATCCCCTCGCTCCCCCCAATCCCCTCGCTCCCCCCTCCCCTGATCCCCTTGCTCCCCCCTCCCCTGATCCCCTTGCTCCCCCCTCCCCTGATCCCCTTGCTCCCCCCTCCCCTGATCCCCTCGCTCCCCCCCGATCCCCTCGCTCCCCCCCGATCCCCTCGCTCCCCCCCGATCCCCTCGCTCCCCCCCGATCCCCTCGCTCCCCCCCGATCCCCTCGCTCCCCCCCGATCCCCTCGCTCCCCCCCTATCCCCTCGCTCCCCCCCTATCCCCTCGCTCCCCCCCGTCCCCTCGCTCCCCCCCGTCCCCTCGCTCCCCCCCGTCCCCTCGCTCCCCCCCGTCCCCTCGCTCCCCCCCGTCCCCTCGCTCCCCCCCCGTCCCCTCGCTCCCCCCCGTCCCCTCGCTCCCCCCCAGTCCCCTCGCTCCCCCCCGTCCCCTCGCTCCCCCCCCCCGTCCCCTCGCTCCCCCACCCCTCGCTCCCCCCACCCCTCGCTCCCCCCACCCCTCGCTCCCCCCGATCCCCTCGCTCCCCCCCGATCCCCTCGCTCCCCCCCGATCCCCTCGCTCCCCCCCAATCCCCTCGCTCCCCCCCAATCCCCTTGCTCCCCCCTCCCCTGATCCCCTTGCTCCCCCCTCCCCTGATCCCCTTGCTCCCCCCTCCCCTGATCCCCTCGCTCCCCCCTGATCCCCTCGCTCCCCCCCGATCCCCTCGCTCCCCCCCGATCCCCTCGCTCCCCCCCGATCCCCTCGCTCCCCCCCGATCCCCTCGCTCCCCCCCGATCCCCTCGCTCCCCCCCTATCCCCTCGCTCCCCCCCTATCCCCTCGCTCCCCCCCGTCCCCTCGCTCCCCCCCGTCCCCTCGCTCCCCCCCGTCCCCTCGCTCCCCCCCGTCCCCTCGCTCCCCCCCGTCCCCTCGCTCCCCCCCGTCCCCTCGCTCCCCCCCGTCCCCTCGCTCCCCCCCCGTCCCCTCGCTCCCCCCCGTCCCCTCGCTCCCCCCCCCGTCCCCTCGCTCCCCCACCCCTCGCTCCCCCCACCCCTCGCTCCCCCCACCCCTCGCTCCCCCCGATCCCCTCGCTCCCCCCCGATCCCCTCGCTCCCCCCCAATCCCCTCGCTCCCCCCCAATCCCCTTGCTCCCCCCTCCCCTGATCCCCTTGCTCCCCCCTCCCCTGATCCCCTTGCTCCCCCCTCCCCTGATCCCCTCGCTCCCCCCTAATCCCCTCGCTCCCCCCCGATCCCCTCGCTCCCCCCCGATCCCCTCGCTCCCCCCCGATCCCCTCGTTCCCCCCCTATCCCCTCGCTCCCCCCCGATCCCCTCGCTCCCCCCCTATCCCCTCGCTCCCCCCCGATCCCCTCGCTCCCCCCCTATCCCCTCGCTCCCCCCCTATCCCCTCGCTCCCCCCCTATCCCCTCGCTCTCCCCCCCTATCCCCTTGCTCCCCCCCGATCCCCTCGCTCCCCCCCTATCCCCTCGCTCCCCCCCTATCCCCTCGCTCCCCCCCCGTCCCCTCGCTCCCCCCCGTCCCCTCGCTCCCCCCCGTCCCCTCGCTCCCCCCCGTCCCCTCGCTCCCCCCCCCCCTCGCTCCCCCCCGTCCCCTCGCTTCCCCACCCCTCGCTCCCCCCACCCCTCGCTCCCCCCACCCCTCGCTCCCCCCACCCCTCGCTCCCCCTCCCCGTCCCCTCGCGTATCACACAGCAGATGCTAATGCCAATTATTGACTATGGAGACATAGTATATGGCTCGGCACCTCAAACCCACCTTGGCAAACTTGACACCCTCTACAATTCAATTTGTCGTTTTGTTCTCCAATGCAACTACACACACATCACTGCGAAATGCTCAAAGAACTAGATTGGTCATCACTAGAGTCTAGGCCCAAAGTTCACCTTTCCTGTCTCACCCTCAAATACTTTCTGGGCAAGCTACCCAGCTACCTGAACAAGCTCCTCACCCCTACCACATGCAGCACCTATCACCTGAGATCAGACTCCAAAAGACATGGTCCCAAGGTTCAGCAAAGTATCCGGCCGCTCCTCCTCTTACCGTGCCCCCCAAAACTGGAACAACTTACTGGAGACTCTCACATCCACCACCAGCTTAAGTTCTTTCAAACTAAAGCTGTGTCACATTTTAACCTCCTGGTAAAACATTTTATAAATTAAAATAAATAAAACAGTGACGAGGACCAGCATGGAAGGGGAAGGGGATGCCGTGGGGGGAGGGGGGAAAGGTGTGGATAAGGAGATTGGCAGAGAGGCAGGCAGGATAATTACAAACAACTGTGATAGTGTGTGAAAAAAACCATATCCGCATTAAGTCCTCTTGTTTTGGTGTCAAAGAGTCTTATCATTCTGAGTTAAAATGTTTTCCGTTCTTGGTGCGTTTAAACATTGCATTGAGGATTTTTATTTTTAAACCATGTATGGAATGATCTGGTTGTGAGAAATGATGTCCCACAGGAGAGCAGTATCTTCCTTCTTTGTGGGGTTGTATAGAGCAGGTGTGCGCAAAGTGGGGGGTATGGCGTTGCAGGGGCCCCGCGCTCTACCCCTAAGGCATTTAAATGAAATACTGGGGGATCGCGTGAGGCCCCTGCAACTCTAAACTTACCTTGTCTCTGCTGGTGTCAGGACACGTGTCCATGGCAACGCAGCGTCAAATGACGCCGCGTGGTCATGAGACATGATGTCAAATGATGTCTCGGGTCACGTGACCCAGCTGCGTCATTTGACGCCGCGCGAGGTAAGGGGGGGGGGGGGGCGGCGCATCACCGGAGCAGAAGAGGCAGAGGGGGTGCAGCAAAAAAAGTTTGCGTTCCCCTGGTATAGAGAGTCTGTGCATATTCATTCTGCCTTGTAGTTTTGGGCTGGTTTCCCCAATGTAGCATCCTTGGTCACATTTGTTGCACTGAATCATATAAACCACATTCCTGGATGTGCAGCTGTATGATCCTTTAACATTGTGTGTTCCGTGGCTGTGACTGGCTGTGGGATCTTGGCATATATGTTTGCAGAGTTTGCAATGTGTGTTGTTGCACGGTTTTGTGCCATTATCAGTGTCTTTCAGTTCGTTGTGAAGTTTTCTGCTGACTTATTTCTGTTTGAGGTTTGGTGGTTGCCGGAACGCAAGAATGGGAGGTTTGGGGAAGATTTCTTTTAATGTCACATCCTCTGCCAGCATGGGTTGCAGATCTTTGATTATTTTTCGTATTCCCTCCAGGGTAGGGTTGTACATGGCCACTAGTGGTATGCGTGCGGTAGGTTCTCTCTGTCTGTATTGTAGCAGGTGTTCTCGTGGGGCTTTTAGTGCCATGGTCTTTGGCTATAGCCAGAAACAAATTTCTGTTTGGGGGTTTCCGGAACGAAAGAATGGGGGTTTGGGGAAGATTTCTTTTAATGTCACAGCTATAGCCAGAACTAGAACAGGGCAATAAGAAATGACATATATTCAGTGTAGGTAGCTGCTAAACGGAGGTTACCTTGACGAGGTTGGCAGTTTTGAAACATGTTTTGATCAAAAGATGCAACCAAATGACTCCTTTGTTAAACAGACTTAGGTTCTAAATGTAAACAGGTCCCTAGTATGTTTTAGCCCAATTGGGGCGAGCGTGGGATCTGTTACTTGTTTTCCATATATGTAAGGCCGATCCTTTTACCAGCGGCATACTCCTAAATGGAGCAGCGCAGTAATATGTACTGTCATCTCTTTATAATCTCGCGGAAAGCAGCAGGTCTCCCACCAGAGTCCGGGCTGCTGGTTATATGGTCTGTCCAGGCGTTGAAATAAGTGTTTTACGTTAGTTGGTGCTGTTTCTCCTGGGTGTTTGCATCTAGGGGGGAGACAGTTTCAGGGTCATGTTCCCAGTCATTGAAATCTATTGTTTTTTTATAGAAATCCAGACATATGGTTCCACTTCTCACCGTATCAAATAGAAAAGGGAGGCGGTGTCAGTATGGAGCAGAACCGCTAGACCCGAGAGAGAATCGGGAGCAGTTATCCGCCTCTCGGATGCCAAACGGGAGCACCAGATGTACCTGCTTTTTACCCATAGTGTAGGACTGTACAGCGTGTTACTATGTTGCACTATTCCAGTGTTTGAAATGAAGTTCCTGTTTGAGGACGGACCATATGTTTGTTTTGGTGCCCCTGTTTCCTCGAATTACTTTTTGGGGCTGTTTTGTGTTAATAATATTAGGTTTGAATGCTAAAGTAATACTAAATGCTGTATATTTGTCCACGAAAACAGATCTTCTCTTTTATACAGACAGCTGTCATCCAACAAATTTAAATCAAGGAACCTCCTATCTCAGCACCTTCAGAGGCGCACTGCCCACTACCATCATGGACAGAGGAGCACTGCCCACTACCATCATGGACAGAGGGGCACTGCCCACTACCAGCATAGACAGAGGAGCACTGCCCACTACAAGCATGGACAGAGGAGCACTGCCCACTACCAGCATGGACAGAGGAGCACTGCCCACTCGCAGCATGGACAGAGGCGCACTGCCCACTCGCAGCATGGACAGAGGCGCACTGCCCACTCGCAGCATGGACAGAGGCGCACTGCCCACTCGCAGCATGGACAGAGGCGCACTGCCCACTCGCAGCATGGACAGAGGCGCACTGCCCACTACCAGCATGGACAGAGGCGCACTGCCCACTCGCAGCATGGACAGAGGCGCACTGCCCACTCGCAGCATGGACAGAGGCGCACTGCCCACTACCAGCATGGACAGAGGGGCACTGCCCACTACCAGCATGGACAGAGGCGCACTGCCCATTACCAGCATGGACAGAGGGGCACTGCCCACTACCAGCATGGACAGAGGGGCACTGCCCACTACCAGCATGGACAGAGGGGCACTGCCCACTACCAGCATGGACAGAGGGGCACTGCCCACTACCAGCATGGATCCACTCCTGTTAAGTGAGTATAGTAGATATTTTGGTGGCTTTGAAACCTGCAAGAAGGGAATGGCTGATATTTAGCAGTTATGTGAGTCAAGCACCCAAACTAATTCATCTTGTGTTCTCGTAGAATCACTAGCAGGTCAGATATGTCTTCAATTCTGTAAGTCATTTTCTGCCAGAAGGGCCAGTTAAACATTTCTTTACGAGAGGTATTATAATATAACAATATCAGATGAGGTGAAGTCACAATAAGATTTCCCACTCCCAGCTTTACATGAGGGATTTCCCTTCTCTCGTTGGCAGGTTTTCCAGTGATTGTACAGGAGAGGTTAGAGATTAAGTCAGAGGAAGAAGAGCCGAACACTGAGGAACATCTCACCCCAATAATGAGAGATATGGATGTATTTCCTGTTGGGGGTAAGTACCCAGATATACCCACTTATCTGTATTACATTTGTTTAAAAAATGGACTGAAATGTCTACAATATTAGGGAAAGTAATATTAAAGCATGGATACATTTATACGCTACATGTTCTAGTGAGAAAAAACCAGCCACGATTTGTCTGTTATACTGAGAATATTATTGTTTTTGAAGTTGAAACAAAACCCCAACATGTTTACAGCACTCAAAGGGTTAATGACAAAGTAAAATCGGTTACTTCTTCCCTCCCCTTAGGAATCTCCGAACATATTTCTGTATAGTGATTTCCAAAGAGAAAAGAAGTCCCTGTAGAGTGCACTCAGTGCTGTGGTATATGACTGATATCAATTAAGACCATTTAATTGGAACTAATAAAAATAAGTAATTGATTGGTACGGCGAGTCTGTGGCCAATCTATTGGACAAACCTGTCTAAAGAATAGATTCAGTGCAGAGAGATGACTACAAAAGTCAAACTGTAGTGAGTCCACCTGAAGCTTTGAATATACCTGTGTGGTAGAATAAATCGGTATCACCATCGCTTGTTTACACAAACTCCGCATTCACTGACTGAATCTGAAGCACAAAAATAAGCCCCTTTAATGGCCAAATGTGAGGCCGTGCGGGGGGTGCAGTCACTAAAGCAATCGCAAAAACTAATAAAAGTGCACCCAAAGGAAATAAAAACCTATGCCTGGTCATGATGTTCAGGTAAGTTGGATTACACAGGTTTAAACCTAGTAACTAGTGAGGGTAAGTGAATAAGCACACATATTGGTAACACCTATTGTAGCAGCAGTAGTCCAATGGTTCCACTTTAGAATGTGTGCAGTAAGGAGCATTAGTATAACGATGTTATAAGCTCCTCTAATAGAAACACACATAGAGCTACTGGGATGGGATGGGATGGGTGGGTGGGAAAACCAGAATCAATTAAGAGATCAAGCAAGCAAGCGCAGGGTTTAAATAGCCCGCGCGAGTCGTCGTCCCCCCCCTCCCTCCCCCTGTTGGCGCGCGCCCCAATCTAACCACCCTTGTGGTGAGGGGGAGGAGGGGGGGGGAGAGCCGCAGCTCACCCTGTAGAGGCACAGCAGCCCTTATGTGGGCGACGGCCAATGCTAGGCAGCTGCCTTTCTGAAAGGCTTAGTGTGCCTCCCGCGTGGTTTACTTACACCCCACCTAACCAACTGAGACGGCACAGTTCTGTGGAAGTAAAAATTGGTCACCGCTTTATTGTCTTAACTATTCTTGAAAAATAAACTGTCAGCTAGTGTCACGGGAGACCGGGTTTATTAACACCTTTTATACCGGGATCATTGATTGAGCAAAGCAAGGAGGTAAAATACATTTTAATTTATTTCAGGAAAAGACATACACACAATGTAACACAATTTACAGGGTTAACACACTTACTGGGAACGGGGCTAACAAATAAACTTGTCCTTTAAACGAAATTCTCAAAAATCACCTCTGTAGGATCCCTTTCCAGTGACCGGGAGGTTCTCACGAAAGTCCTTGAACTGATTTTGGCGCAATACCAGCCGCGACCGCTATGTTCTCAAAAACGGGACTTAGAAGATTTTCTCACTCAAAATCCTTGAAGCCGGCTCGCGTCTATTCAGTACAGAGCATCTTGGAATTTGCCGCTGTCGGGTTGGCGCTTGGAATCTGCACTCCTGATTGGCTGGGAGGCTCCTTATGGGTTTCAGTGTCCCATTCAGAAACCTCTACAGCCTATCAGAGCGCGGGAATTTCCCTGCCAGCCAATCACCGATTTGCTGGTATTGTAAAGGCGGGTGGGCACCTTTTTTCAGTCTATACAGGGGCATGCGCCAACCTGGCACCTCTGCCTCTTTGCATACTGAGCCCACCCGCTGCCCAGGCTCCACAGAGTCTGGGTTCTAGCAAATGGTGGCCGGATAGCCCTGTGTTAGCCCAGGATGTGGGTACTCAGGCAGAACTGCAGTTCCCCTCTTGGTCTTAACACCTTGGCATCGTTGACGCTTTCAAGTCCGGACTCCACACAGACCCAGAGGCACCAAGTTTGGTAGCCATCGGGTCTCTCGGAATCCATGACTTGGAAATCCCACAGTTCCTTCACAGGTTATCAGTACATATACCTATTAAATATAACTCTAATAAAATATACTGTGTCCTGTATCTTGTGTGATAAAATGTGTAAGTCCCTGTTCTGGTGTCAGGGATGGAGTGAGGGATATACAGCTTATACTCACTCGCCTCATCCTTGCCACTCGCTAGAAAAAACTTTTAACACACAAGAAATCCCTCTCGGCTTTATCATATAACTGGAGCACCCCCTGAACCCCTATACCAGGTTCAGGGTACCTGGGCATGTAGTGGGGCACCCCTTTTTATACTAGGGATACCCTGTATGGTTGCAGGTATACATTAACCCCTTCATGCCCGGTTACCTTGTCTGGAAGATGCTGCAGCAGGAATCCTGGCGCTGAGTCGTTCTCAGAGTCAGAGTTTGCCCGGAGTAATGTGCTTGGCTGCATCAGAGAATCTCACTCGATTCCCGGATCCAATTCCTGGGGTACCCCATAACTCCGGAACCCCGATACATTGACACACTCTGTGAAGACTTTCTCTGGCAAACCCACCCTGAAACTTACAGCCTAGAAATCTCCCGGTCCCAGCACCCCAGGAAAGGCAAAACACACAGAAATCTTTAATGTCGCACAATTTGCACACAGTCACAGTAATGCATTTCTCACATCTGGGTCCAAGAGCTGACACTCTAGGACCTCAACACACGGATCAGCAGTACCCAAGTGGGCTTAACCTTTATTAGTGAGCCTGGGTACCCCTTCACCGTTGCAGCTAGTCATTTATCGTCAGCCCTATTCTCGGTATCTTCCGGCGGGAGCACTTCTCCAACCGCCCTAATCTACCGTCCGACGGGAGACATTACCGACTGCCCCGTCATCGGCTCACCCTAGGTCCCCCTTATCATGGCCTCCTGGGCCTACCTGCATGGATAGAGCACAGCTTCCTAAGATTGGTGCCAGGGGTACAGCGCCCGACCGCCTGCGTCGGGCCCTCTGGCCCGCACAATCTTTTCAGGGGGACCGTATAGCTGGGGCCCATCCGCATCGGGTGGAGCCCCATTTTGGGTATTCATGGTGTCCCTACGATGACTGGCCTGACAGTTCCACCACCCGGAGGCCTCATTAAGGCCACTTACTGGGGACTCGCCCCACACCCCAAGCTGTGACCCTAAGCCCTGACTGCTGATCATTTGCAAAGTGCTGCGCATGTTATCAATAAAAATATCCATGCCCTCGTCCGTCAGGTGCACCCCGTCCCTCCTGTGCCAAGTACGCCCCCTGTTCTCAAATTCCCCGTGCTTCACAAACAGACCCCCAAAAGAGAGGATGAACTTACGGATGTCTCTGTTCCCTTCTCGCCTTGCCTTCTACATGGAATTGGAAATGCAGAGTTATGGATCTCTGACCAATGGATGGGATGGATCGCATTTGTAAAAAAAACTGTTTGACCAGTGTATTCTCTCTGTGCTCTTAGACCCTTAATGTGGAGTGTGACAGGGTGAAGTCAACCCCTATCAGTTATGCCTGGGAGACATATGTCTGAGTGCTTCATCCAGCACTCAGAAGGGTTAACTCAGGAGGAAGCTAGGTGATCAGGGTGTAAGCTGACACCTGATAGCCAGCAAGGTATAAAAGGATGTTGTTACTGGCAGTAGCTGCCTGCCTTAGACCAGAGCACGCTGCTATGTGAGCTGCTAGCCAGACAGATTCACCAACTAACTCTTGCCACAAAAGTAAGAATTGTTCATTTGTTTTCCTGACTGCTTAATATACACTTACGGTTTGGTAAATGGTTTAGCCAGCCAGCCTGCTAGATAGGCCTGGAGTGTTAGTCACTTCTCCCAATGTGGAGCAGGATTTGTTTTGGTGTTTAAAGGGACAGTGTACCCACATGTTATGTTATGCTGTGGAGAAATAAAGCCACTGAACGTTTTCATTATCCTGAAACTACACGTGTGGACTGTTCCCTGACCTCGGCTACAGGCCGTCCTGCCACATGGAGATAATGCAGAAACTTCTCTCTAATTTCCCTTTTCCCCTTTCCTCTCTCTCTGCGTATCACCTTCTCTCATTTACTCTCTCGCAATTCTCCTTTTCTTCACCTCCGTTTACCCCTCAGCCCTGCAGAGACCTGCGTTTCATTACGCTAACGACTTAACTCCACTTTGTGCTCCTCCTCTTCTCTGCTCCTCTACTCCTCTACTGATCCTGATAACCTGGAAATGAACTGCAATTCTGCCCTATCTTCCTCTCGTACCCCACTTATTCCCCGCCACTCTCACCCTTCTAACCCCAGACCGTGGCTACACTACCATACACACAGGCTTCGCTCCTGCACTCGCACCTTTGAACGCCCCCTAGAGGAAATCTCATTCTCTCTCGCATCCTCCACTACACATGTAATCTATCTGGTTCCAAGTCTGCCCACTTCCAGGCTAAACAAAGCTACTTTTCTTCATTTATGAAAACTCACAAGTCTAACCCACGCTGCCTCCTCTCTGTATATGACTCTCTACTCAGACCACCATCTGTTGGCTGCTTTTCTTCCTCCATGTTACCTCAGTAATGTGCTGACTGTTTCACCATTAAGGTGGATTCTATTTGTGAAGGCCTCACCCCCTGTATCCTCCTCATATTCTCACCTCTCCTTCTTCCTAACGCTCAGACCTGACTTCCTTGACTCTTTTTCCGCTTGTCAAAGCAGGAAGTGGTGCAGTTGCCAAAATAACAATGTAATCAGCAAATCAAAGGGGACTCCCGTATTCACCATTGATTTTGATTCCCTTTTCTTCCCTTTTATAATGCCCTGAGCAATTCTTTGTGTCTCCCTGTCGCACTCCATTGCTGATCCTTATCTTGCTTGTATCTTCATGTAATCTAATAGCTGATGTGGCATAAATGTTTGTAAATGTTCTTTATAATATCAATGTATACTACTTCAACACTTTGTATTAACGTATTTTAAATTGCGGAGGTGTAGACAGAATCACATGCTTTTTTTTTTATAGTTTACTAATCCTAAAGTGAGTGGTAGATTGTATTTTTTACGTGTATGCCTTGGATGTGACTGTTTGTGTTGTATCCACTAAGAAATCCCGCTTGTTACCTAGGCTGGGCGAAGTCCAGTGTGTGTTGTACGGGATTAGCGAGTATCTTCGTAAAAATCTTGTAAGTGATTAGAAGTAGACTGTTTGGTCTGTAGATCTTGAGGTTTCCTTGTCTCCTTTCTTGTGATGACAATAACTGTGGTATTGTTCCAATGTTCTGGAATTTTCCTGTACTTCAAGCCGCATGCGATGGGTTTTGAAAGGATTTTCTCTACTACTTCTTCCCCAGCTTCTTTCAAGATTTCAATTGTAATTTAATTTTCCCCGGGAGCCTTCCCACCATTCTTCATGGGTTTTATTGCCTTTACCACCACTGAAGTACCATTCGAAGGTCGCGTGATACATCTTTGTTTTTTCTTCTCTCTTCCTCTCTGGATTAAGCCCTGTATTATGTGTCCTCAACTCTCTTTGTGATAATTGCACAGTCTTTTACTGTTGATCTGTCGTCTTGTTTGGTTGCACTGATTTTGTCTTCTTTAAGCTTTTGTTATCACGGATAGTCTTCTTCACCCTATCACAGTTACATTTTCTTATTGTTGCTTCGTTCCTTGTGGTTTCCCTAGTAATTGCTTTTTCTCATCTGATATTTTCTTATCCTGTTTTTGTTGGCAATTGCTCCAGTTATTTCAACTACAATCTTCATCATTGTTTGTGTCCTCGTGCATTTTGAGCAAGCTGAAGCCTATTTTTCAGTTCTACGTGACAATTCTCTGCTCTTATTGATGTTGATTGATTAAAAAAGAAGACAAAATCTATTTTCTTTTCATTTTGCATGCAAATGTAATTTCCAGTGAACCAATCAGTGATCACTCCTTGTGTCTAAACATTTTCAATCATGGGTCTCTTGCTAGCTACGGTAGGATATAGTCTTTTTCATTCTTGATTCCATTGGTCCAGCTCCATGTTAATTTTCTACTTGGGTTCGTTTGGAAGAATAAATTCATGATGTAGAAGTTTTCACATTCTGAACCTTTTACTAATCCGTCTCCACGTTCATTACCGTCATCGTACTTGCCAACCGATGCTTCTTCTTTCTGCTGCAGATCAGATCTTTGTATTGAAATCTCCCATATCGATCTTGAGGTGACAATTTCCTTTGTTGTTAAATGAGTTGATTTCATGGTAGACGTCTTCCATGTCATTGTCAGTGTGACTCGATGTTGGGGCGCACACTTGGATTATTTGAAGACTGTATCTCTTTGTTCACTGACCTGACAATTCTGGCGGCTCTATCCGATGAGCTTTCATACGCCTCTGTTATTTCTCCATCTCTTTTTA
This sequence comes from Ascaphus truei, assembly GCF_040206685.1. Classification (NCBI taxonomy): domain Eukaryota; kingdom Metazoa; phylum Chordata; class Amphibia; order Anura; family Ascaphidae; genus Ascaphus; species Ascaphus truei. The sequence continues at coordinate 4,730,848 of NC_134483.1, forward strand.
ACAATGAAGTCTACACCACTGATTCTTCCATTTTCTGTACCTATGTAATATAACAGCCGTACGCTTTTGAGCTCAATAAGGCTTTCATCGTTTCTATTTACTTCATTAATGCCAACAATATCCCATTACATTGTTTCAAACTCGCCTTCCACTTCTCTCAACGCTGCTTTACTGGAGAGAGTCCAACATTTTTTATAGGTAGACAGATTTAGGTTTAAATGTCCGCTTTTGTTTGGGGCTATAACCAACAAGATCCAGGTACATGCTGCATACATTTCAGTGACATTTCTGCAGATTACTGCATGGCGATTGCATTACTAATATTTCCATCATATACTTCTGTAATAACTAATATTACAGAACCCTAAGGTAGAAATAACATCAACCCATTGATGCCTGTAGTGACCAATGTACATCACAGGCATCAACGGTGTTAAACAATACACTACCTACCCCCCATTGCCATGCAATTCTTTATTAACTACTATGGTAACCAAGGGTTAACCCCTCCTTCCACCTTCTACCCCGTTCAACTCCCCCCACTCTCAAACATAACTACGTCTGTAGATTAATTTCCAATCGCTCTATTAGCCAAATGTCACTAACAGTGCTTCTGCCATAAAAAAAACATAAGGCATATATTAAAAAAAGAAAATAAACCCAGCACAAAACATATTTAAAATGATAATTTAAACCATAAAGCCATTGATTGTCACTGTGGCTTCCAAGGTGCTCCCAATGGGGACCTACATAGCCACATTGGCAAGCAATCGTAACGTAATAATAAAAATAGGATACATTATCAGTATTAAAATACACTACCTACCCCCTTGGCTACCTTAGCGGCTAGTACAGTATTTACTAACCGCTAAGATAATAAAGGGTAATGAAAAAATGACCTGTCCGTCACTGTGACTGGCAACAGTGCAACCTATCTTGCTTTATGCTGGATAGGTTGTTCTGTTGCCGTTCACGAAGAGTAACAGGCAGTACAGTGAGCACTGTGCTGCTTAGCCTGCAGGAGCCGGGGGCAGTGACGGGAGCAGAGAAAGCGAGGGAGCGAGGCACAAGAGGTGACGGGAGCAGAAAAAGCGAGGGGCCGAGGCACAAAAGGTGACGGGAGCAGAGAAAGCGAGGGAGCGAGGCACAAGAGGTGACTGGAGCAGAGAAAGCGAGGGAGCGAGGCACAAGTGCTTTAAAATGTGGAGGTTACAGAGTAAAAGAACATTTTGTTAAGTAGTGATAAAGTAAATTCTGGAAAGTATTTTTTATTAGTCATTTTACTTTCAGTAATTTGATTTACAGATTGAAAACATTTGAGTTTTGTCTTTTTTGTTTACTTCTCTTAGAAAACTGTCTGAACGATGAGCAGAACTGGAGCTCTGATATGTCCAGTAGCTGGTTAACGCCTCACAGCCCAGACGTGCCAAAAAACAATGATTCCTGCCACATGTTGGACACGGGCAAGGAAGCAGAGCCACATGATGGTGAATTTACAGGCCTTGTACAGCACACAGCACAGATGGACTCTAAGTATGGGTCAAGCAAAAGATATGAGAGAGCTTCAAGAAAAAGCCGCGATGCACAGCTTTTTGTCTGTTGTAAGTGTGGGGAAAGTTTCTCACTGGATAAGGACCTGCTCACACACATCTGTGTCAACACTGGTGAGCAACCCTTTAAATGTGCAGACTGCGGGAAAAGTTTTTCATTGAAGAGGAAACTACTTTCACACCAGAGGATTCACACAGCGGAGAAATCTTTTACTTGTACAGAGTGTGGGAAACAGTTGAGTAGTATGAGCAGCCTACTCAGACACCAGATTATTCATACAGGGAAGAAACCGTTCACATGTACAGAGTGTGGGAAAAGCTTTTCTCGGAGGGGCAGCCTCCTTCAGCATGAGAAGATTCACAAAGGGGAGAAACCTTTCACATGTACAGAGTGTGGGAAAAGGTTTTCTCGGAAGAACAGCCTTCTGCAACACGAGAGGACTCACACAGGGGAGAAACCTTTCACATGTACAGAGTGTGGGAAACAATTCAATCTTGGGAGCCACCACCGCGAACACGTGAGGATTCACACAGGGGAGAAACCTTTGACATGTAGAGTGTGTGGGAAACAATTCAGTACTCAGAGCGGCTACCACGAACATGAGAGGATTCACACAGGGGAGAAACCATTCATATGTACAGAGTGTGGGAAAACATTTTCCCGTAAGAAAGACCTCCACTCTCACCAAAGGACTCACACAGGGGAGAAACGTTTCACATGTACAGAGTGTGGGAAAACATTTTGGTCTCAGCATATCCTCCTCATGCATCAAAGGACTCATACAGGGGAGAAACCGTTCACGTGTACAGAGTGTGGGAAAACATTTTCTGTTAAGAGTGTCCTCCTCTCGCACCAGAGGATTCACACAGGGGAGAAACCTTTCCCATGTACAGAGTGTGGGAAAGCATATTCTTATAAGAATAACCTCCTCATACACCAAAGGGTTCACACGGGGGAGAGACCTTTCACATGTACAGAGTGCGAGAAAGCATTTTCTTGTAAGTATAACCTCCTCACACACCAGAGGATTCACACGGGGGAGAAACCTTTCCCATGTACAGTGTGTGGGAAAGCATTATCTTGTAGGAAAGACCTCCTCATACATCAAAGGATTCACACCGGGGAGAAACCTTTCACATGTACAGAGTGTGGGAAAGCATTTTCTTGTAAGCGTTACCTCCTTAAACACCAAATGATTCATACAGGGGAGAAACCGTTCACATGTACAGAGTGTGGGAAAAGCTTTTCACATAAGAGCGGCCTTCTCACACACCACAGGATTCATACAGGTGAGAAATGATTTGCTTGCTCAGAGTAGGTTTGGGCAATATATGAGTAGCATAGCAATACCACAGTAATAAAAATGGTTGGTAACGTAATACTTACCATTATTTTTTACCATGGTATGCCTATCTGCTGGCTGCAGAGAGAGTCTGGCACAGAGAGAGGAGTCGGTATGGAAGCTCCATGACTTTCACATGCTGCACCTGTAAGGAATCCGGCTGGTAATCTAACCCCTACCTCCCCTCCCACATGCCTCTTACCCCCTTCCTCTCCTCTGACTCAATCCAGAGAGGGAATTGGAAAGAGTGCACCACACTTTGGGTCCTAAATCAAAGCCAGAAAGGAGATTGACCAAGGCCTACACTAATTAAACTCCTGAGATACAAATCTAAGGTACTTCTAATGCAGGCAGCAAGGACAGGAAAAATAAGATTGCCCTCTTCAGTGACTATAGCACAGGGACTGAGAAAAAGCTGAGAACTCATGAAATAGAGAAATGATATTCAGAAAATAGTTTTGAAAGCTTCCTATGGTACCCTGTTAAAATGATGGTTGTGGAAATACTAAACTCTTTGTGGTGGAGGCCAAATAATTCCTTGAATCTGAAGAATCAGCTGCAGGACCTTCTACGAGATCAGTCTGAATATTGAAGATGAAACTATCCTAATCAAGGTTTCATAAAAGTCTAAATAAGACCCAGCTTCCTCACACAAAGACTTTCCATCTATCTTTTTTTTAAATGAAGTTTTGCAAAATGCAGCATGTAATAATTATGATCCATTGTTAAATGATAAAAGTATGAATGGGTAGTGACTCTTACAATTCGTAAAGTAACTGAATTAGCCTATCCCTTTATTACTCCTCCCCTAATATTTACAATACTCAGTGTACAGTATGATGAGTGCATTTCATTGGTGTACGTGGGGTATCTTTCCTTACACAGCGACTTCTTACCTGACGGTATGGAACGACATCATGATTTCTCACTGAGAAAGTACTTGGGCATAAAATACATTTGGAGCTGCATGCTACGGCACTTGCGGAATATTATACGGTTAAACGTATGGCCCACCCTATTTTCAGGTCAAAAAGATTATTGTGTTAAGTGGGAGGGCATCCTAAATAAGTGCTCTCTTGACTTAATCATTCTCACAATTGAGCAAATACAAAAAGATTTAGTGGACACTCAATAGCTCTCCTTTTTGACACATATACATATATCTTTTGTGGGGGCTCAGGGGTTCCCAAAAAGCTTGCTGGGGTTTTGTGTGTTTTGTTAACCTATTCTCAGCTGTTGGAGGTTAGTGACTCCTCCTTCCCAGGTTTTAAGCCCGCCCCTCCCCACTTCCCAAGTGAGCAGGTCCTTTCATTCTGCTGGATATAGACCCACTGTGGTCTTTCTCCCTCCTAATAGAGGTAAATGAGAATTTTAATCCTAATAGAGGTATCTTAGTATTTTATCTGGTAGTGTTAGGACTTGCGAACAGGGTCTGCCTCGTCGTGGGTCGCAAGCTTACAATGCTTTGGCCAAAGGGTTAAACTAAATAACCATTTTTCAAGAGAATATATAAGTATTTTACTGTGTATTTTTGTCATGTTGGATGTAGCATTGGGCTTCTCTGTCGTCTGTTGTATACATATGCCACGCTCAATAGCTCTCCTTTTTGACACTTCTATACATATATATTTTGTGGGGGCTGAGGGGTTCCCAAAAAGAGCTTGCTGGGGTTTTGTTTGTCAGATTACAACATTACAACAGACAGATTTAAATAACTTTAAGAAAGAATTGGATGATAATTTGGCTACTTTCAGTAAGGACATTGAAGCTCGCAAAATGAGTAAATATCTTAGAGAAGCTAGGGATAATACCAACAATAAATATACAATTGGCAATGGAGGGGTCAACAAAAAGACGACAGACGTTGGCAGACTTCAAGGTTCCATCGAGACACAAACCAAACACAAGATCCGATAGAATCTACAGAAAGCGATTCATCCACTGGGGTACCGACTTTTTTAGAATAAAGGCCGCCCGTCGTCAATGCAGAGGACGCGCAGGGCGGGGCGGAAACATCGTGGCTCAACTACCATCTCGGAGAGGGATGCAAAACCGGTCCCAAGTACATTGGTCATAAATATCTTCAATAAGACGTTGACAAATTACCAGGTAGAGATGTTGAATTAAGGGTTGTCCTTCGTCCCCTCTAATTTCACCAATGCTTTATACAGTATCTAGATGTTGACATGGCGTGTTTTACAGGAACCTCAGCCTCAAAGGGTTTTTCACTAAAAACCCTACAACATCACAACCTCTGTTAAATGAAGTAGAACTAGATACTCTTTCATTTGATGACAGAGGAATGCAAAAGTAAAAGTAGGTTTAATCCACCTCCAGCCAATCATGTTATTGAAACATTTATTACCCGGATCCAGAATGATATAGATTTGTTGAAAAAGGATAGACAGCCATTTAAGAAAATAAATGTTTCGAAAAAAACAAAAAGATCATCACAGAGTTAAAATCTGATGATAACAACATTATCAAACCAGCCGACAAGGGTGGTGCTATTGTTGTAATGAATCGTTGTGATTATAGGTCAGAGATTTTGAGGCAACTGGGTGATATTAATAGCTATAGGAAGGTAGCTCAGAATCCCACGGCTGAAGTAGCTAAAAAAAAAATCAGATTGTGAGCTTGGCACACGACGGCGGTGTTTTATCCAAAAAGCAAAAATATTTCCTTATTAAAAAGGATCCAATAGGCGTGTCTATGACGTCATCCAGGACAGTCGGGTAGAGGAAGAGCTCCTGAGACCCTCCTGAATAAACCTACTTTTTAAGGAGTTTCAACCCGACCAAAAACCTATAAAAAGCCCCTAAAAGGTTCCTAAACACGGCAGGATGGCTAATAAAGGGAAAAATCCCCCGACTCACGGAGGAGCCAACTTCTTCACCCCTGCAAAGCGGCCTGCAGAAGTGAGTGGAAAGAGGCAAGATGGCCCCCAGACTCCAGGCCCACGAGGCACACAAGGCCCCACGGAATCAGCACACCCCGCCGAGTCCCCCCCACCCGCTGAGGGGGGAATCACGAAGGCATACTTGGAGGAACTACATGCCAAACTACAGCGCTCACTCCAAACCAACATCAAGGAGGCGGTGGCCGAAATCCGGCAGGATATCAATGGCCTCCAGGAGCGTACCACCACGCTAGAAGCCAGACTCGACGAGGCCCTACATCATCAGTCAGAGGCTGACGACGAAATCATCCGCTTGGGCCACGAAATCAACACCCTACGGGATGGCCTGGAAGACCAGGAAAACAGGGATCGCCGCCAGAACCTGCGCGTCCGCGGCATCCCTGAGGCAATCCTGCCTGCGCACCTGAGGGCCTACCTGGTGGATTTTTTCCTTCTCCTTTGCCCGGACCTTGAGCCAAGAGACCTGGAGATTGACAGAGCGCATAGAGCTCTGGGGCCACGCTCCGAGGACCCTAATCGCCGGCGGGACGCGATCGTGCGACTGCACAGCTACTCAACCAAAGACAAGCTGATCGGCGCTAGCAGGGGGAGAAACACGATCGCGTTCCGAGGCGAACAGCTACAGGTCTACAACGACCTTTCTAAACTAACCATAGATCGACGCAAGGCTCTTCGCCCCCTCACATTGCTCCTGAGAGAAAAAGGGATAACATACAAATGGGGATTCCCCTTCAAATTGGTGGTCCCCCACAAGGGCAAATACCTAACAATTAGGCACCCCGAGGACATGGCACCTTTCGCTAAAGCCCTGGGCCTCCCAGATGACCCCTTCCAACCTGCCCACTCAGCCGGTGACCGGCCCCGAGAGAGGGACGACATGCCTGTGAGGATCTCTGAGAGAATTGCGGGACAGAGGCAAATCCGGGAAAAATGAGGGATCGCACAGAACTACCCACAAATTCCAGCCGGCAGAATACCACCGTTCATCCCACAACAAATAAAAAAAAGAAACAACCCCCAAAATGGCGCTGGGTATATCCTTACCTTCCCTCGTGGCCTTCCCTTCGACCCAGGGCTCACCGGAGATCTTGCAGCCAGCCCCTGAGACCTCAATGAGGACAATCCAGCTACAGGACGACGAGGAGCTGAATCCGGAGCCCCGCTGAGGAGCATGATCCCCGCCTGCCTGCACACCGACATCAACTTCGCAGTCTCCCAAGATGGCGGCCGGAGCGTCCATACCCCTCCTCGTGGTCCTTCTCCGATCCGCGGTCGCTCTGTTGGTCGCTCACCAAAATGGCGCCCGAGGAGGCCTCACACCAGCGAGTCGAGCCCCGCCGAGGTCGGAGGGGCGCCGACTGACGTCATCGCGCTGCGCGATGGGTTCCCGCCGGCGACGGCTGCGCTGCCTGAGCATAGCGGTGGCTGTGCCGTCGGGGCGTGATGACGCCACCCGGCGCAGACCGCTGGACCTCCCCGGCGGCATCCTCCGGAGGATCCCCTTATCACCCCCTTCTCTCTCCCGGCCGGGGTTTCCTCAACGCTCCCCCCCCCCTCGACCGGGGGGGCTGGGCCAAGGTGTAAAGCCCTATTCAGGACACCCGATCCCCCTTCCTCCCCCCCACCGCGAGAACCCAGGAACCGCGATCCAGAAACACAACGGACATACGCTGACAGCCAGGGTTTGTACCAGTTTGTACCAGTGCCCCGCACATGCCCCGTCCACCTCCCCCCATATGTCTCTATGTCAGCAATGTCCCGCCTCCCCACAACAGCATGCCCAGCAAGAGGTCCCCCCAAACCCCTGCTCCCCCCCACCCCGAACCCCTGAGGACAAACCCTCCCAGCTGCCCCTTCAACCCCCCCCCACCCCATCCACTCCAAGAGAGGGGCCACGTATTCCAGCCACAACCCAGCTACATCTACTGGAGAATAAAGTCACGTATACAACATTCTACTGACAGGACACAAAAGTCTGCACTAACTTAGTATTACCGTAGTATCTGGTGCCTGCATACTTGAATGTTCCATCTGCACAATGCTTTGGGTTCCACGATCAAGCCGGTTCCCCTCGCCCCCCCCCCCACCCCCTCTCTCAACCCCCACCTCCGGACCCCCCCCCTCTCCCCACCTACTCCCAACCCCTCCCCCTCCCTTCCACCCCCAACCCCCCTGGCCCCCCAACCACCCTCCCCCCCTGCTCCCCGATCCGGGAACAGCACCCCCCCCCTCATTCTAAAGTCCCCCTCCCCCCCCTTTCCCACCCCCTCCCCCTTTTCCACCCCCTCCCCCTAACATCCTCTCCTCACCCCCATTTGTCCCACTGCCCCCCCGGCCCTCCCGCCCCCCCCTTTTTCTTTCCCCTCCAGCTGATCCGTATGCCTCTGCCTATTCGTCATTCATCTAACTGTAATGCAAAAATGTTCTCACTACTTATGACTCATTGCCCAGGGTCACACTCTCCCCCCGCCCCCCCCTCCCTCCCCTTCCCCCCACACCCCCCCCCCTACCCCTGCCCCCCCCCTACCCTCCCCCGACCCCTTCGGACTGAATCACTCACCCCCGCGTCTGTTCGGCCGGACACGCTCACGCGGATTGGCCTGACAGACGCGGTACCCAGGTTTACCACACGAGGTCGCACAGCGTCTGTGCTATGGCAAATGTCGGTTGCCTCAACTGCTAAATGTAAATTACGTACAATATTCAATGTTTAAATGTATAAGCCTGTACCCCCCCCTACCCCCTATCCCTTCCTCCCCCCCTAATTATCCCCCCATCTGTCCGACGCTTTGCCCAGGTTTACCACAAAAGGTCACACAACACCGGTACTATGGCAAATGTTTGATGTCTATATTGTTAAATGTAAACTGTGTACACTGCGCAAGGATCAATGTTTAAGCCTGCACCCCCCCCCTCCCCTTTCCCTCTCAACCCCCCTTCCCCCCCCACCCCCTCCCCCAACCCCCCCTCCCCCCACCGCCCCCCAGTCCGCTTCCCTTCCCCTATGATCAATCTTAAGAGGTTGGGAGGCGATGTTGTTTTCCTCCAGGAGACACACTTCACATCTCGGGAGCTGCCTAAAACATTCCAGCATGTGTATCCGATGAGCTACTTTGCCTCATATAGTAGTAAACGCAGAGGGGTCGCCATTCTGATTCGTCAGGGCACCCCATTTAATCTTGCTAAAATCCAGGCAGATCCAGAGGGAAGATTTATTGTGGTCTACGGTTCGCTCTCAGGCTCGGCAATCGCCCTTATTAACCTATATGCCCCAAACGAGAACCAGACAGATTTCTTAAAAACAGTTCTGGCAGAAATTGACCCCCAATACCTATCATCGCTACTTATTGCAGGCGATCTAAATATGGCTCTCAACCCTAAAGAAGATAAATCGAGCCTCCCAGGGCGACAACACTCCACCCAGTCACAAAGACTGGGGAAAAAATTCAAGGACATAATGGGGGACTTCTCACTCTTAGACATTTGGAGAACACAACACCAGGGGCAAAGGGATTATACCTTTTACTCGGCCCCTCACCAGACATATTCCCGTATAGACTACTTTCTTGCGACCAAGAACATCCTAGAAGCCGCCCTAGATACTGACATCGGCCCAATCACGTGGTCAGATCATGCTCCCATCACCCTGACCCTATCCATTCCATTCGTGAAAACAACCTCGTATTCCTGGAGACTGAACGACTCCCTACTGAATCACTCGGAGACAGTACGGGAGATCAAAAAATCCCTTAAGGAATATTTCCGGACAAATATAGGTACTGTTACCTCTCCAGCGAGCCTGTGGGAAGCCCATAAGGCGATAATTAGAGGGCATTTCATCTCGATTGCCTCCCATAGGAAAAAAACTAAACTTAAACAAACCAAAGAGCTAACAGACAAAATAATAAGTTTAGAACAACAGCATAAAAATAACCCTTCCCGGAAAATCTATAAACAGTTGACTTCTACCAGAAGCGACTTAAGAATAATTCAAATGGACAGTGTCGAAAAAGCTCTTAAATGGACGGGTCAGAGGTATTACGATAAAGGGAACAAGGCCGACAGACTTCTTGCTAGCAAGTTACGAGGCATACACAAAAGATCGCAAATAACGGCGATCCGGAATAGTGCTGGTGAGCTCCAATACAATGAAAAAAAAATTGCAGAGGAATTCACTAAATTTTACTCTAAATTATATAACCTAAGGGCTCACTCTGCTAGTCCAGACCCGAAGGCGCTATCGGCTACCATTGATTATCTAGCTGACTGCGACCTCCCCTCATTAACAGAGGAGGAACTCCTTCTCCTGAACGCCAAAATAACGGCGGAAGAACTAGAATGGGCCGTTAAGGCCTCCAAAATTTCTAAAGCACCGGGCCCTGATGGTTTCACAAATGCCTACTATAAGAAGTTTCTCCCCATTCTGTCCACCCACCTTTTACAATTGTTCAACTCATTCTTAGAAGGATGTCCTATCCCATCTTCAATGTCGTCCGCCAATTTGGCTATAATCCTTAAAGAAGGGAAGGACCCCACACAATGCGGTAGCTATAGACCAATCTCGCTGTTGAACAATGATCTAAAACTATACAGTAAAATATTGGCGAACAGACTTAATCCAATTCTCCCGAGACTAGTACATATGGACCAGGTCGGGTTTGTCCTGGGCCGTCAGGCCTCAGACAATACCCGTAAAATCATTAACCTTGTTGACCAGGCCCACCTTACAGACTCACAAGCTATGTTACTAAGCTTAGACGCAGAGAAGGCATTTGACAGAATTGACTGGCTGTTCCTAGACCAAACATTAAAAAAATTCGGATTCAGGGACTCCTTTCTTACGGGTGTCCAGGCGCTCTACCAAACGCCATCCGCCTCAGTTAGACTATCGGGTGGAGGAGCGGAACAAATCCACATTCGAAATGGTACCCGACAGGGTTGCCCCCTCTCCCCTATCCTCTTCGCTCTCACGATTGAACCACTGGCGGCCAAAATAAGACAAAACCCAAACATCCAGGGTATACCTATGGCCACTGAACAATACAAAATTTCCCTATTCGCTGACGATATTATCCTGACCTTGACCAGACCCCTAACTTCCCTCCCCAACCTTCAGATGGAACTGACGGAGTTTGGAAAGGTATCAGGATATAAAATAAATAGCGACAAATCTGAGGCCCTAAATATTAGTCTTCCCGACCCCATAATCAAACTCCTCAAGCTAAATTTCAGCTACCGATGGTGCCCCTCATGCATTAAGTATCTGGTAATTAATGTATCTAGGCACTATCGGGACCTATATAGGGATAACTACCCGAAACTATGGGATCAGATCAAAAGGGATCTAGATCGGTGGGAAGGTTATCAGATCTCATGGATTGGGAGGATGATCTCTACCAAAATGAATATACTCCCAAGAATGTTGTACCTATTCCAGACGCTCCCAATCCAGGTCCCGGCCGCCGATCTAAAATATATACAGAATAGACTACTCCACTTCATTTGGCAGGGTAAGAGACCCAGGGTAGCCAGATCAGTCCTGATGACCACAAGATCCAGAGGAGGGATGGGGGTGCCTGACCTATATAAATATTACCTAGCCGCTCAGCTCAGGCAGGTAGTAATGTGGAACTCAGACCCGACCCGATGTTGCTGGGTGGGAATGGAAACTCGGTGTGCCAAACTGCCTTCTCTGCAAGCCTGCCTCTGGAGCCTGAACAGAGGAGATGGCCACTTACACAATCTTAAGCTACAGGCCTCACGATTCACGTGGGATACCTGGTCCAGTTGCAAACTTAAATTTAACCTCACATCCACAAACTCACAACTCACCCCCTTTGTTAATAACCCTAAATTCCCTCCAGGATGCGGATCTAAGCTGTTCGCCCACTTTCACACACGGGGTATAGAGGCGATTGCCGACGTACTGAGCCTAGGGAAGCTCCTGAGCCACCAAGAACTGAGGAACAAATTTAAAATTACAAAATTGGACACCTTTAAATATCTACAAATTAGAAACTTTGTCAGAACTACGTGCCCTCATCCAGAATACCCCACTCTCACGACGTTTGAACTCTTGTGTGAGGACAAGTCCTACCAGAAGGGACTCATCTCAGATATTTACAATATCCTAATGCGCTCAACGTCCCCTACACAGCACGACTACATGCTGCGATGGTCAGCTGACCTTAACGTCGATATAAAAAGAGAGACTTGGGAGGAAATCTGGCAGGCAGCCTCAGAAACTTCCCTTTGCACCACAATTAAGGAAAACATCTATAAGATCATGTTTGGCTGGTATCTTACCCCAGCACGATTAAACCAGATCTACCCTCTGGCATCAGACCAATGTTGGAGAGGCTGTGGTAATAGAGGGGACATGGCCCACATCTGGTGGACCTGTCCAGAAATTGTGAAATACTGGGCCAAGGTCCAAATTCTTATAAAAGAGGTCACAGGCCTAGAAATTCCCATTGAACCACTGACCTTCCTGTTGGCAGCACCCATGCCGAATATAGTTCGGCCCACCAGGAAATTAATATCCTTCATTCTCACTGCGGCGAGATGCTGTATTGCGGCCTCCTGGAGGAAAACAGCTACGCCAGCGCTCAATACAATAAAGAAAAGGATTGGGGAAGTAATGACTATGGAAAGGCTCACAGCCAACATCAGACAAAAAACCCCGGCCTTTGAGGATATCTGGGAACCCTGGTTCCACTATACCAGCGCGCCCCGACCAACCCAGGGAGGTGGGAGACTAACTCCCCCCCCATAAGAAAAAATCAGTACGAACCTCACCAGCCACACCCCATCAGCCCTGTAGGACGACAATACCCTCCCCCCATCCCCCTCCCCCCCCTATTCCCCCCACCCCCTCAACCACCCCACCACCCTCCCTCCTTACCTTCTCTCTATGAAGGCTCCCCCCCCTTTTTTCATGGACAACTTAGGTTGCCCTTCTTTCCCCCCCTTTTAAAAAAAATATATATGTTTTGGAAAATGTTAGGCTACACAATTTGTCAGAAATGTTGTATTCTCTAAAAATGCCTAATAAAACATTGGAAAAAAAAAAAAAAAAGGATCCAATAACACCTGCCCTATATACCCTGCCTAAAATTCATAAAAATGTAATGTCACCACCAGGCAGGCCTATCGTAGCCGGCACTGAATCTATTTTTCAGCCGTGCACCATCTTCTTGGATAAATAGTTGAGACCGTTTGTAACCAGTTCTAAATCATATATACATCTCACTTCCTGAAGAAAATTCAATGTATTCCCCCGCTGACAGATGAAATTTTTCTTGTTACGTTGGACGTTAATAGTCTATACACATCTGTTCCCCTACAGAAGATATCACAGCAGTTAGAGCTATTCTCAATCAAGGAGAACTCTATACACCCAAAGAGCGGACGCTCATTATCGATCTATTAGATATCATTTTACGGGAGAATGACTTCTTATTTGAGGATTCTTATTATGTGCAAATACAGGGGACGGCAATGGGATCCAATGTCGCACCTACATACGCCAACATCTATATGGCCAGGTTTGAAGAGGAGCATGTCTTCTGTCATCCTGAGTTCATTGGATGTGGGTGCGCTACATTGATAACATTCTATCTGTGGCAGGGAAGCGAGTCGTCATTACTTAGTTTTGTTAATGATATTAGCGAAGCTCGTAGTACTATTGACTTTACGTGCATTCACAACCATACTTCCATTAATTTTTTTGATACAATCATTAGGTTAGTTGATCATAAATTAGAAACGGATATATTTACTAAGGTAACGGCAGAAACAATCTTCTACACTATACTAGTTTTCACCCACTGGGCACAATCAGAGGTTTGCCTTACAGTCAATTCCAAAGGGCAAGGAGGATTATTAGTATGCCTAGGAGTGTTGACAAAAGTCTCAACATCATGTGTTATAAATTTAAGAATAGGGGTTATCCAACTGAATTATTGAAAACAATGTACCAAAGCAGCATTCCCACCACGGGACAGTCTCCTTTCACGGGCATCACAGGATAATCCTCTAAACAAACCATATTCGAAACCGTTTGTGTCGACTTTCAGCACTCAGAGTGGACGTATCAAAAACATTATTATGCGCCATTGGCCACTTTTACAGAGTGACTCCTTACTGGCCCCCATCTTTACACATAGACCTCTTTTTTCCTACAAAAGGGGTAGAAATTTGCGTGACCAACTTGTCAAAGCAGATTTTGGAGGCACAGAATTAAAACAGACTTTTCTGGGTACACCTAAATTAGGCTGTTTTAAGTGTTTTGGCTGCAGCCAATGTAGCAGCATGCAAGAAGGATCCACTTTCCAACATCCACACACAGGTCATCAATACCACATTAAGAATTTCTATACCTGCTTGTCAAAGTATGTAGTGTACTTTATTAAATGTCCTTGTGGTCTGGGATACGAGGGCGAGACGACACAATTGGTAAAGGATAGGATTAGACAGCATAAGGTCGAAGATGTGACCCTGATGCTCCGGTCGCCCATCATTTCACACAAGCTGGGCACAATGCCAGTCAGTTGAGATATCAGGTGATGGTGTGAGAAAGAAACGCCGTGGTGGTGATGTTCAGAAGCTGCTACTCCAAAAGGAGACACAATGGATTTGGCGTCTTGACCCTATGAGCCCACGGCGCATGAATAATGAGTTGGATTTCAGCTGTTACTTTTAACCCGTCCTGCTGTCAATGTATCTTAATTGATACAGATGTGGTCTGGGAACACATACTCTGCGTATTAACCTCTGTGTAATGTCCTTCTTACCTGTCCTACTGACATTTAGGTTGCCCGATGTTCTGAATTTTGTGGCTGGTGTTGCTCGCATTGCTAGTGGCAATCTTTCTGTAGGGATCCATCTCTTTAACCTTAGTCGTCTCAACCCACCTCTAACTCAGGACACCTGATTTCTTCAGGTATGTGTGTTCTATGTATTTGTGTTAATCTTTCATTTAGAAATCAGACACATTATTTTGTTTATTCATTGGGATACTTTGTGTGGTATTGGACCCTGTCACATAGACTATGTATTAGATGTGTATAAGTTTTAACATTTTATCAGTATATTTTACATGCTCCCTTCTTGCAATATCCATGTCCTGTGGAGACTGTCCAGGCCACCAGCTACTTGATTTAGTTCTGCTGCTATCTGGAGGCGTGGCTGTCGTCATGACAACAGAAGACATCCCGTCAGTGTCGTATCCAATTTGCATAGACTCCCTGATTCGAGAAGGCATATGGCTGTAACTGCTTGTGTTTTTGTTTCCATTATTGCTGGAAACTATTCTGCACATGCGCAGATTGGTAAGTCCTGCACCACGCGTATCGCTGTCAGCATTAAGCCCAGTCACGCATGCGCGCACTGAGTCGGAGTAACGCGCGAGGACTGCAGCGACACATGCATGCGCATTCACGCCTCTGGACTCCTTATGATGGTATATACAGGATCTGTTCCTGTGATCATTGCCCATAGCTGTCCTTGCTCCTACCATACGCTTGATGATGACGTCACCTGAGTGTGCCTACATATACCATGGGACTCAAGGATCCACTCAGCAGGAGTAAGAGAGACAGACGGTTTGACTTTCAATTTATTTGCAATACAGCACCTGTACGCTTGCTGTTTCTGGACTATTGTTACTGAGCCGATACTCTGTTACATTGTTCAATACTGTTGGGGTTTGTTTAGCTGGTTGGGAATAAAGGGTTCAGGGAAGTACCTTGTGGTCCATTTGGACCTGAGGGAACGGGCCTGAGGAAGGGATCTTCACCGCGAACCGTTGCCCCCCTATTACCCTCCTTTTTCGCACTAACCTCTCCCTGATTTTCCCTACATCAGCTATATTTAGGGTCCACTTACACATTACCCACTTGTGTGACATCTCTCCAAGTATATTATTGTCTTGGGCTTGCATTACAAAATTATGGTTTACGTTCCTCTTATAGTCAGTGTGTGCTGGAACATTAGTTGTGGTTTCTTTATATGATCGGGTCTGGGGATTTGGAGTCATGCATTGTGCTGGGGGTGCTCCGTCCATGGTTTCAGAGTTTAATCAACTTGATAAAGGTTAATCGGGGATCAAATTCCCAAACCATAAAGTGATATGAAAGATCACTTCATTTAATGTAAGAGTTATGAATTTTCCCATAAAGAGGGGGAAAAAGTATTGATGGCGTTAACCATTCAACATCCAAACATTGCACTACAACACCAACACAATTTAGATGCTGAAAATAAAAAGCTATTAGCTAAGCAGATAGCGAAGGTGTATTTCTTCAGCTGCAATTGAAAATGCAGAGTGGCCATGTTAATTAATACTGTAGATCGTGCCCCTTTATCATCACTGTTAAATGTAAAGACCCTTAAGTCAGTTATATTATACTTAAAAGGGACAATTGAATCAACAGAAGTTAACATAGCCAGTTTATATGCCCCTAACAGGGTTACCAGGAAGTTATTTGCAGACATTGGCATTTATTAAGCCAATATAAGGATCTGTCGTCTAAATCTAGCATAGGTTCAACTTGTTGGACATGTCTTTTTCCAACCTCCTCTACTATGTAAATATCTCAAGGGATATTGATTATAGGGGGTGATTTTAATACCATTCTTTCCCCCTTGAACAGGTCTGGGAATGTTACAGTTTTGACCAAATCTGAAATTCATATGATTGCTCTTGCTGGAATGATGTGCTACATGCACTATTCAGCTCAGTATCTCTCCTCTCGTATAGATTATTTTTTGATCAATATCTCCCACAGAACACTAATTAAAAAGTGATATAGGCGTGTTTACGCGGTCAGACAATGCTCCAATTACTGTAGAACTTAAATGCCTGGGACGTAATAAGCCATGCCTCCATTGGAGACTAAATAAATACGTATTACAATTGAAAGAGGTCAAGCAATGGTGGAAGAAATATATAGAAATAAACAAATGATGAAACTTCACTAGAGATGTGGGATGTCTCAAGGCTGTTATGTGAGGTGCTGTAAACTTATTGCATTTCCTTCAGCCAACAAAAATAACACCCAAGAATATAAATGTGAGGCAGAAAACACTGTTTTGCAAAGATTATCACACCAAAGAGGCGAACAAACTCCTATGAATCAGATCATTGGGCTTCATCTTTATTGGTTGGGCAATTATTTAAATAGAGATCCAATATTGGTTTGGCAATTATTGAAATAGAGATCCAATAGGAGAATCAATCAACGTATTTCTAAAGAAGATATTAGGCTGTGATTATAGTGCCGACTGCAGAGCACGCGCGACTGATGCCACTCGCGTGAAACCTGCACTGTAGGCAGGAGATATCGGGAGGCGTGGCCGTGACGTCACGCAAGCGGTTTGCCCTCATTGGCTGAACCGCTCACGTGATGCGGCCGTCGCGCTCAAAAAACTAAATCATTTGTCAGATCAAGATTTGTTTCTGAGCCACTGAAAGCGGTCCGACTAGTGTTTCAGTCCTACACCACTTATTTGCTTTATCATATACCTCATCATATCCATACAGTTGGCGACTAGGAAAAATGAAAGAGACATACATTATGTAGACTGTATATATCCTAATATATGGGGATTTTCTGGATTGGTGGCAATCTAATGAATTAATATTCATGTTTCTCTAAAGTGGCACCCACTTTAATATACTATATATATATATATATATATATATATATATATATATCTATGAAAGAAAAAGAGAAAAAAACAGGCGCACACCTAGTGCATTAAAGTAAAACAAACAGTTTATGGAACATTAAAAAACAGACAAATGCCCACTCACAAGTCAAACGGTAAAATAAAGCAGTTATGAGATTGGCTCTCATATGCCAGTAGTAGCGTCCGGATCAGCAATGGAGTCCTGTCCTACACACGTGTGGCGCAGTCTCCTTCACCGGAAGTGACGTCCTCCCGGTCGTGTGCCCCGCAAAAGGAAATCCCTCCGGGAACCACAGCCTTTGCCTGCTTACTTCTGGCTGCTGCACTACCAGGAATAGTAGAGATATGTCCGCTCTTCTTGTCTGGCTCGCCGCTCTCAAACTGCAATCGTAGTAGTCCGTGATAACTGTAATCAGTGGGAAAGTGCCTCCTCCGTCTTAGCCACGCCCTACGCGTTTCGTCATCAAAGATGACTTCATCAGGGGATACCCATTGGTTGTGACCCCACAGTACTTATAGCAAAGTCAATTTGCATACACAATTAGGATAACAATTAAATCGTTAATTACATAATTTGAACCACTCCATAGATCTAATATTACCTTATTGCATTAATTATTATGGAATGATTATGAAGACACCACTACTTTTGCAAAAGATGAAACATAGCTCATTTATAAATGTATCAAGAAATTTAAATTACTTCAATGGATGATCAGAAGGTAAGGAATGAATTAGGATAGAAATTCGAACTAATAGTTATAATTAAACTTGGATACCAATTGTGATATCTAGATAAAATATTTAGACTTGTAATTTGTAAAATAAGATAAATGATGATGAAATACTACAGAGTTTGATTTAAATGTTAATTTTTAAGAACTAATTATAAATTTAAATATTCAAATTCTCAAGAGTTGGAGAAGGATAGTGACAGTGAATACTAAAATACCTAGTTTTCCCAATAAATCATTAACATATCAAACAATAATTATTCTGTTACAGGATGAATCCAACCATATTTAAATACAAATGTATACATGTAATTGATTCATTATTGAAAAAATGGATTATTATTGGAGTCAGAGGAACAGCAATAGTTGTTACTTGTCAAGGACAGAAGAAATATCAAAACGATATGTAGAATTCTAAGTGTGTATATATATGTGTTGTAACTAATATTACCAAATTGTAATTTATACTATACCTTATGTAGGTGTAAATGTATAATAACTATATATATATATATATAAATGTGTGAATGTGAAATATACGTGTTCAAATTTGTAAATGTGAAATGTATGTGTGTAAATATGACTATTAAAAAAGTTTTAAATTATAAATATTGTATGAATAATAACTATGAATACGTGTTATATGTGTATGAATATAAATGAAATATAATTATTGTGTATAAATGTGACTGTAGAATAATAAAATATTATATGTGAATAAATGAAAAAGTGAAAAAGTGAAAAAGCAAGACCAGCTCCTGGACCTGAACAGACACATCAACAATGTGATGCAATAAAGTATATGGTACACCAAAGTTATTTTATTGGACAATGCATTTAAAGATCTGACATGTCACTGTAGTTCAGAGGGAGTGCTGCCAGAGCACTCAAACCAGACCTCCGAAGGATCACCCACTTTGAGTGATCACACTATAGTGCTAATGTCAATGTGATCATTGTGTCCCTTTGGGTGTAATGTATCCAAAATATACATCCAGTAAGTCTCCCTCATACACAATCTTTTGAAACGATCCCCACCCATATAGGTGGGAGGGATAAATTCAATGCCCATAACTCGTAGGGACCTAGGATCTTTTGAGTGTTCATTACAATAGTGGCGGGAGAGGTTGTGTGTTTGGCACCCATTTATTATGTTTCTTCGATGCTCTAAGAACCTCGTGCTTAAAGCTCTTGATGTGCGGCCTATATATTGTAGACCGCACTCACATGATATCAAGTAGATAACGTATTCACTGAGACAATTAATGTACTCTGCTATATCATGTGAGGTGCCATTAGAGTAGGATTTAAATTTATTTGTTTTAATCAAATGTTTGCACGTTAGGCATCTGCTTCTCCCGCATCCAAAGTTCCCCTTAACCCTAATAGGAACAGAACCATCCATTCTAGAATTATTGACTACCTTAGATGTTTTTAATTTGCTAGGAGCAATCATTGTTTTGATACTCCTCGCTTTCCTAAAAATAACAGGAGCATATTTTGGCAATAGATGACCAATTTCTGGATCGCTGACCAGAATATTCCAATGGTCATTCATTATTTTTTTGATCTGTTTGGCAGACTGGTTAAATTGTGTAATAAATTTAGGCACCGATCCATGGGATGTAACCTCATTTTTAATTTTTGTTTTTCTTTTGGATTTTTCCAACAAAGTTGTACGATCCAGTAAGCTGGCATCTAAAAAAGATTTATTGACAATTGCCATATCGTAGCCTTTCTCCTGAAACTTAAATGAAAGATCTGTGCCCTGGGCATAGAAATCTTTGTCCATTGAACAGTTGCGTCTTAATCTGTGGAACTGACTCTTTGGAACATTATCTAACCATTTTTTGTAATGATTGCTACCGTACTGTAGGTAGCTGTTTGCAGCCACAGTTTTAAAATGCGTTTTGGTCTGAATAACATTCTGAGGACCCACAAATAACTCTAGATCTAAAAATATTATGGTATCTGGGTGAATGTTGTATGTAAATTTCAACCCCATCTTGTTATCATTGAAGGATTCCAGAATCTCCTCCAAGGTGCCCCTCTCACCATCCCAAATAATAAGAATATCATCTCTGAAGCGGCCATAGAAAACCAAACCCGCCCCCAGCACAGCATCCCCCCACACATGGGTACTCTCCCACAGTCCCATATAGAGGTTAGCATAGCTGGGAGCAAATTTGGCCCCCATGGCCGTTACACAGATTTGCAAATAATATGTATTTCCAAATAGAAAATAATTATGATTCAACATAAATTTGATGCATGCTAAAAGAAATGACCGTTGTGAAGGGTGCAAGCTGGGATCTAATTGTAAAAAATGACTAATTGCCTGGATACCTTTTAAGTGCTCAATACACGTGTAGAGTGAAGATACATCACAAGTAACCCAGTGATAGGTATCCTTCCACTTGATGTCAGAGATGGAGTCAATGACATGCAGCGTGTCCCGTATGTACGAGCGCAATTTGATGACATAAGGCTGTAAATAATAATCCACATACTGGGACACGTTGGATGTCATCGAGCCAATCCCCGACACAATAGGCCTCCCTGGTGGTTTAACTATATCTTTGTGCAATTTAGGAATGTGATAAAAAATAGGGGTTCTAGGGTGTTTAATATATAAAAACCTGTGCTCTAATTTCGAAATAATTCCCTCAGAGAATGCACCCTGGAGGAGACCCCGGAACTCCAACTGATAACCTTCAGAGGGGTCCTCAGTAAGAATTTGGTATGATGTGGTGTCAAGGAGGAGGCGATGGGCCTCACAGAGATAATCTGCCCGATCCTGTAGGACAATCGCCCCCCCCTTGTCTGCTTGCCGAACAATTAAATCATTGTTATTTTTTATATTCATTAAAGCTTGATTTTCTTCTTTTGTGAGATTGTTAAATTTCAGTTCCACATTGTTAAGACACAACTGTTCTAGGTCTCTCAGGACTACTGTATAAAAAGTTTCGATAAAATTACCCTTAGATTGATAAGGGAAATATGTTGATTTTGGGACAAATGGTGATGGTTTACAACTCAATAGAATACCCTGATCTGCTTCAATTGGGCTTGAATTGGAATCTAGCAATGGATTCAAAACTTCCTCATGTATGGTAATATCCAGAAGTGAGTTATTACTTAAATCCTGATTGTCGAGTATTGATCTCTTTACGGATGGACCCATAAGTATATCAGTAACACCAAAATTTTGAGTGTTATTATGTCCATTCCCTATTTGGTCTGATTCCATCAAAAATGAAGTCAGAGCATTTATACATTCTCTTTCTTGTGTATTAAATACAAATCCCGAATTATCATCCCCCTTTTGGGTGAAGTGTCGCATCAGGGTTAACTTACGGATGTATCTATTCAGGTCCACGAACAGGTCAAACCGATTCGGTGTACTGTTAGGTGCATAAGAAAGACCTTTAGCTAACAAGGATATGTGATGTGGAGTGAGTGTGTGTGATGAAAGATTGTAAATACCATATTCGTGTGGTGTATCTACCATCATCTTTATTTTCTTCTGTCCTTGCTTTTTTGCTCCTCCTCTGACTCCCATGAATCTCTTTTTCTCCGGAGTAGTTGTTGGTTCTGTTTCTCCCATAGTGGATATCTCTTTTCCGTTTCTCTCTGTTCTAAAAAAGAGGTGGATTTGTTAGATTTGTTAGGTGAGTTCGGACCTTTAGTACTAGTTTTTGATCTTGCCCCTTCCCTATGTTCCACTGCAATTTGTTCATGGGAATCCCCATTGTCCTCACAACCGTCCCCCAACACAGAGTACCGATTGGAGGTGGAACAACTTGCAGAGGAAGTAGTAGGAGGGACCTTGTGATGTTCCTTCTCTTTCCTATCCATTCTAGCTTCTTTAATTAATGTAATAATTTCATTTTTTTCTTTCTCATTAGATATTGGTTTTTTATTTGTTTTAGAATCTCTATTTTCTTGTCTGTAACCTGAACTGGATCTCCCATACCTCCGATGTTGGAAAGAGTCACCCTTCCTTCTCCAATTTCTAACTCTATCATTTGCGTAGTCATCCTTATCACGTTTGAGTTTATTAGTTTTCCTCTCTATGATTTCTTTCTCAAATGATAACACCCTTTTGTGTACTGTTTCATCCAAACGGACGAATTCCTCTGTACCTTCAAATGATTTAATAGTTTCTTGTACTCGGGCTATCTCTTTCCCTACTTTCTCCAATCTTTCTTTTCTATAAGAGATTAAGAGGTTAATAAGAGACACTGAACATGTTTCCAAAATGGCATTCCATTCTTTAGTAAATATTTCAGGTGCCTCAAATGTAGGTTTTTTTGTTATTCGCAAAGCCCTTGGAACTAACTTGATGTCTATATAGTTCTGCAGAGAAAGTAAGTCTAACCAGTTTCTTGTTTCATCTTTCGTGTAGTTTTCCAACTCCTGAAAATTATTTTTGAGATCTATATTACTCTCTACAATGCTAATGGTGTCTTCATTTACAATGTTTGCAAGTTTATTCCTTCTAGCTAAACGTTCCTCACAATTTTGCATCATTCTAGTTAATGTACTGTTTAACCTCTATTACAATAGAATAGTTCTTACTATACAACCACCAACTGAAATGAATACAATTATTGTATTTTAAATGAAATATTCTAACAATTCAAGGTTGCAATATGGCTGCTACCTTATAAAGTGATAGATAACACAACAAAACAAAAATATTAAGGAGCGCCTACTATTACAACCTGCCTAACTGTGAGTAAGTAGGCTACTGTGTTGAAACAACCTATGGGGTGGCCAGAGGGGGTAGTAAATATAAAATAGATCCTATGTTGCTAA
Organism: Ascaphus truei; assembly: GCF_040206685.1. Taxonomy (NCBI): domain Eukaryota; kingdom Metazoa; phylum Chordata; class Amphibia; order Anura; family Ascaphidae; genus Ascaphus; species Ascaphus truei. Next base: position 4,753,910 of record NC_134483.1, read on the forward strand.
GATGACACATATATTGTATACAGTAAATGACTTTAATAAAAACTACTATAAAAAATGGAAAAAATATTTAAATATAAAAAATTCATAAAAAATATTTTGATAATACCAAAACCTTAAAAAACATAGAGTCCAGTTCCAATAAAGTGCATCCAGGTAACGGCAGCCCGTTTGAAAGGGATCACAACTCCCTTGTAGATACCTATGAAAGAAAAAGAGAAAAAAACAGGCGCACACCTAGTGCATTAAAGTAAAACAAACAGTTTATGGAACATTAAAAAACAGACAAATGCCCACTCACAAGTCAAACGGTAAAATAAAGCAGTTATGAGATTGGCTCTCATATGCCAGTAGTAGCGTCCGGATCAGCAATGGAGTCCTGTCCTACACACGCGTGGCGCAGTCTCCTTCACCGGAAGTGACGTCCTCCCGGTCGTGTGCCCCGCAAAAGGAAATCCCTCCGGGAACCGCAGCCTTTGCCTGCTTACTTCTGGCTGCTGCACTACCAGGAATAGTAGAGATATGTCCGCTCTTCTTGTAAGGTAGCAGCCATATTGCAACCTTGAATTGTTAGAATATTTCATTTAAAATACAATAATTGTATTCATTTCAGTTGGTGGTTGTATAGTAAGAACTGTTCTATTGTAATAGAGGTTAAACAGTACATTAACTAGAATGATGCAAAATTGTGAGGAACGTTTAGCTAGAAGGAATAAACTTGCAAACATTGTAAATGAAGACACCACTAGCATTGTAGAGAGTAATATAGATCTCAAAAATAATTTTCAGGAGTTGGAAAACTACACGAAAGATGAAACAAGAAACTGGTTAGACTTACTTTCTCTGCAGAACTATATAGACATCAAGTTAGTTCCAAGGGCTTTGCGAATAACAAAAAAACCTACATTTGAGGCACCTGAAATATTTACTAAAGAATGGAATGCCATTTTGGAAACATGTTCAGTGTCTCTTATTAACCTCTTAATCTCTTATAGAAAAGAAAGATTGGAGAAAGTAGGGAAAGAGATAGCCCGAGTACAAGAAACTATTAAATCATTTGAAGGTACAGAGGAATTCGTCCGTTTGGATGAAACAGTACACAAAAGGGTGTTATCATTTGAGAAAGAAATCATAGAGAGGAAAACTAATAAACTCAAACGTGATAAGGATGACTACGCAAATGATAGAGTTAGAAATTGGAGAAGGAAGGGTGACTCTTTCCAACATCGGAGGTATGGGAGATCCAGTTCAGGTTACAGTCAAGAAAATAGAGATTCTAAAACAAATAAAAAAACAATATCTAATGAGAAAGAAAAAAATGAAATTATTACATTAATTAAAGAAGCTAGAATGGATAGGAAAGAGAAGGAACATCACAAGGTCCCTCCTACTACTTCCTCTGCAAGTTGTTCCACCTCCAATCGGTACTCTGTGTTGGGGGACGGTTGTGAGGACAATGGGGATTCCCATGAACAAATTGCAGTGGAACATAGGGAAGGGGCAAGATCAAAAACTAGTACTAAAGGTCCGAACTCACCTAACAAATCTAACAAATCCACCTCTTTTTTAGAACAGAGAGAAACGGAAAAGAGATATCCACTATGGGAGAAACAGAACCAACAACTACCCCGGAGAAAAAGAGATTCATGGGAGTCAGAGGAGGAGCAAAAAAGCAAGGACAGAAGAAAATAAAGATGATGGTAGATACACCACACGAATATGGTATTTACAATCTTTCATCACACACACTCACTCCACATCACATATCCTTGTTAGCTAAAGGTCTTTCTTATGCACCTAACAGTACACCGAATCGGTTTGACCTGTTCGTGGACCTGAATAGATACATCCGTAAGTTAACCCTGATGCGACACTTCACCCAAAAGGGGGATGATAATTCGGGATTTGTATTTAATACACAAGAAAGAGAATGTATAAATGCTCTGACTTCATTTTTGATGGAATCAGACCAAATAGGGAATGGACATAATAACACTCAAAATTTTGGTGTTACTGATATACTTATGGGTCCATCCGTAAAGAGATCAATACTCGACAATCAGGATTTAAGTAATAACTCACTTCTGGATATTACCATACATGAGGAAGTTTTGAATCCATTGCTAGATTCCAATTCAAGCCCAATTGAAGCAGATCAGGGTATTCTATTGAGTTGTAAACCATCACCATTTGTCCCAAAATCGACATATTTCCCTTATCAATCTAAGGGTAATTTTATCGAAACTTTTTATACAGTAGTCCTGAGAGACCTAGAACAGTTGTGTCTTAACAATGTGGAACTGAAATTTAACAATCTCACAAAAGAAGAAAATCAAGCTTTAATGAATATAAAAAATAACAATGATTTAATTGTTCGGCAAGCAGACAAGGGGGGGGCGATTGTCCTACAGGATCGGGCAGATTATCTCTGTGAGGCCCATCGCCTCCTCCTTGACACCACATCATACCAAATTCTTACTGAGGACCCCTCTGAAGGTTATCAGTTGGAGTTCCGGGGTCTCCTCCAGGGTGCATTCTCTGAGGGAATTATTTCGAAATTAGAGCACAGGTTTTTATATATTAAACACCCTAGAACCCCTATTTTTTATCACATTCCTAAATTGCACAAAGATATAGTTAAACCACCAGGGAGGCCTATTGTGTCGGGGATTGGCTCGATGACATCCAACGTGTCCCAGTATGTGGATTATTATTTACAGCCTTATGTCATCAAATTGCGCTCGTACATACGGGACACGCTGCATGTCATTGACTCCATCTCTGACATCAAGTGGAAGGATACCTATCACTGGGTTACTTGTGATGTATCTTCACTCTACACGTGTATTGAGCACTTAAAAGGTATCCAGGCAATTAGTCATTTTTTACAATTAGATCCCAGCTTGCACCCTTCACAACGGTCATTTCTTTTAGCATGCATCAAATTTATGTTGAATCATAATTATTTTCTATTTGGAAATACATATTATTTGCAAATCTGTGTAACGGCCATGGGGGCCAAATTTGCTCCCAGCTATGCTAACCTCTATATGGGACTGTGGGAGAGTACCCATGTGTGGGGGGATGCTGTGCTGGGGGCGGGTTTGGTTTTCTATGGCCGCTTCAGAGATGATATTCTTATTATTTGGGATGGTGAGAGGGGCACCTTGGAGGAGATTCTGGAATCCTTCAATGATAACAAGATGGGGTTGAAATTTACATACAACATTCACCCAGATACCATAATATTTTTAGATCTAGAGTTATTTGTGGGTCCTCAGAATGTTATTCAGACCAAAACGCATTTTAAAACTGTGGCTGCAAACAGCTACCTACAGTACGGTAGCAATCATTACAAAAAATGGTTAGATAATGTTCCAAAGAGTCAGTTCCACAGATTAAGACGCAACTGTTCAATGGACAAAGATTTCTATGCCCAGGGCACAGATCTTTCATTTAAGTTTCAGGAGAAAGGCTACGATATGGCAATTGTCAATAAATCTTTTTTAGATGCCAGCTTACTGGATCGTACAACTTTGTTGGAAAAATCCAAAAGAAAAACAAAAATTAAAAATGAGGTTACATCCCATGGATCGGTGCCTAAATTTATTACACAATTTAACCAGTCTGCCAAACAGATCAAAAAAATAATGAATGACCATTGGAATATTCTGGTCAGCGATCCAGAAATTGGTCATCTATTGCCAAAATATGCTCCTGTTATTTTTAGGAAAGCGAGGAGTATCAAAACAATGATTGCTCCTAGCAAATTAAAAACATCTAAGGTAGTCAATAATTCTAGAATGGATGGTTCTGTTCCTATTAGGGTTAAGGGGAACTTTGGATGCGGGAGAAGCAGATGCCTAACGTGCAAACATTTGATTAAAACAAATAAATTTAAATCCTACTCTAATGGCACCTCACATGATATAGCAGAGTACATTAATTGTCTCAGTGAATACGTTATCTACTTGATATCATGTGAGTGCGGTCTACAATATATAGGCCGCACATCAAGAGCTTTAAGCACGAGGTTCTTAGAGCATCGAAGAAACATAATAAATGGGTGCCAAACACACAACCTCTCCCGCCACTATTGTAATGAACACTCAAAAGATCCTAGGTCCCTACGAGTTATGGGCATTGAATTTATCCCTCCCACCTATATGGGTGGGGATCGTTTCAAAAGATTGTGTATGAGGGAGACTTACTGGATGTATATTTTGGATACATTACACCCAAAGGGACACAATGATCACATTGACATTAGCACTATAGTGTGATCACTCAAAGTGGGTGATCCTTCGGAGGTCTGGTTTGAGTGCTCTGGCAGCACTCCCTCTGAACTACAGTGACATGTCAGATCTTTAAATGCATTGTCCAATAAAATAACTTTGGTGTACCATATACTTTATTGCATCACATTGTTGATGTGTCTGTTCAGGTCCAGGAGCTGGTCTTGCTTTTTCACTTTTTCACTTTTTCATTTATTCACATATAATATTTTATTATTCTACAGTCACATTTATACACAATAATTATATTTCATTTATATTCATACACATATAACACGTATTCATAGTTATTATTCATACAATATTTATAATTTAAAACTTTTTTAATAGTCATATTTACACACATACATTTCACATTTACAAATTTGAACACGTATATTTCACATTCACACATTTATATATATATATATAGTTATTATACATTTACACCTACATAAGGTATAGTATAAATTATTACAATTTGGTAATATTAGTTACAACACATATATATACACACTTAGAATTCTACATATCGTTTTGATATTTCTTCTGTCCTTGACAAGTAACAACTATTGCTGTTCCTCTGACTCCAATAATAATCCATTTTTTCAATAATGAATCAATTACATGTATACATTTGTATTTAAATATGGTTGGATTCATCCTGTAACAGAATAATTATTGTTTGATATGTTAATGATTTATTGGGAAAACTAGGTATTTTAGTATTCACTGTCACTATCCTTCTCCAACTCTTGAGAATTTGAATATTTAAATTTATAATTAGTTCTTAAAAATTAACATTTAAATCAAACTCTGTAGTATTTCATCATCATTTATCTTATTTTACAAATTACAAGTCTAAATATTTTATCTAGATATCACAATTGGTATCCAAGTTTAATTATAACTATTAGTTCGAATTTCTATCCTAATTCATTCCTTACCTTCTGATCATCCATTGAAGTAATTTAAATTTCTTTATACATTTATAAATGAGCTATGTTTCATCTTTTGCAAAAGTAGTGGTGTCTTCATAATCATTCCATAATAATTAATGCAATAAGGTAATATTAGATCTATGGAGTGGTTCAAATTATGTAATTAACGATTTAATTGTTATCCTAATTGTGTATGCAAATTGACCTTGCTATAAGTACTGTGGGGTCACAACCAATGGGTATCCCCTGATGAAGTCATCTTTGATGACGAAACGCGTAGGGCGTGGCTAAAACGGAGGAGGCACTTTCCCACTGATTACAGTTATCACGGACTACTACGATTGCAGTTTGAGAGCGGCGAGCCAGACAAGAAGAGCGGACATATCTCTACTATTCCTGGTAGTGCAGCAGCCAGAAGTAAGCAGGCAAAGGCTGTGGTTCCCGGAGGGATTTCCTTTTGCGGGGCACACAACCGGGAGGACGTCACTTCCGGTGAAGGAGACTGCGCCACGCGTGTGTAGGACAGGACTCCATTGCTGATCCGGACGCTACTACTGGCATATGAGAGCCAATCTCATAACTGCTTTATTTTACCGTTTGACTTGTGAGTGGGCATTTGTCTGTTTTTTAATGTTCCATAAACTGTTTGTTTTACTTTAATGCACTAGGTGTGCGCCTGTTTTTTTCTCTTTTTCTTTCATAGGTATCTACAAGGGAGTTGTGATCCCTTTCAAACGGGCTGCCGTTACCTGGATGCACTTTATTGGAACTGGACTCCATGTTTTTTAAGGTTTTGGTATTATCAAAATATTTTTTATGAATTTTTTATATTTAAATATTTTTTCCATTTTTTATAGTAGTTTTTATTAAAGTAATTTATACAATATATGTGTCATCTTAGCAACATAGGATCTATTTTATATTTACTACCCCCTCTGGCCACCCCATAGGTTGTTTCAACACAGTAGCCTACTTACTCACAGTTAGGCAGGTTGTAATAGTAGGCGCTCCTTAATATTTTTGTTTTGATATATATATATATATATATAGAGAAGAAATGACCTAGGCGCAAATAAGCCAGGAAAGAGACAAAGAGAAAAATATCATAGGGCAGTATGTCTGTTACTTTCAGAGTTAAGGTGGTAAGGTATACACTTACACTTAATCAGCCAAATAAAAGCCTTTAATCCACCACTGGGATTCAGGAACACTGCTGCTGGGATTTCTTTGCTGTTTGCATGGATCTCAGACTCTCCACGACTGCTGCTTGCTTCAGGGGTCACCTTTTCATCTGTAGCTGCGTGTCTCCTTAGCATGGGATATAGCTCACCAGGGAGGGGGGGGGGGGGGGGGGGGAAGGGGAAGAGGGACAATGGAACAAAAATAGTATAAAACCTTTTATTGTAAAAACTATCTAAAAAATAACAAACAGTATCTCACTCACATGGTGTGAAATAATTTCAAGCAGTTGAGAGTTTCAATTGAGTCTCTCACACTCGTAGAGTAAGCTGTCCGGTCCACTGCACTGCTGCTAGCCTGGTTTACTTCCGCGTCACGTGCTCCGGCTCCAATTCTCGCGAGACTTCGACCTCCAATGACGTCACAGCGCTATCTCCACTCCGTTCTGCAGCGCGTCTCACTCTGCTCGGTTTGCAATGCCTGCAATGACTGCAGGGTCTGCCCTACGCGTTTCTCCTCTAGGGCTTCCTCAGGGGCATAATAAGAGTGAGACGCGCTGCAGAACGGAGTGGAGATAGCGCTGTGACGTCATTGGAGGTCGAAGTCTCGCGAGAATTGGAGCCGGAGCACGTGACGCGGAAGTAAACCAGGCTAGCAGCAGTGCAGTGGACCGGACAGCTTACTCTACGAGTGTGAGAGACTCAATTGAAACTCTCAACTGCTTGAAATTATTTCACACCATGTGAGTGAGATACTGTTTGTTATTTTTTAGATAGTTTTTACAATAAAAGGTTTTATACTATTTTTGTTCCATTGTCCCTCTTCCCCTTCCCCCCCCCCCCCCCCCCCCCTCCCTGGTGAGCTATATCCCATGCTAAGGAAACACGCAGCTACAGATGAAAAGGTGACCCCTGAAGCAAGCAGCAGTCGTGGAGAGTCTGAGATCCATGCAAACAGCAAAGAAATCCCAGCAGCAGTGTTCCTGAATCCCAGTGGTGGATTAAAGGCTTTTATTTGGCTGATTAAGTGTAAGTGTATACCTTACCACCTTAACTCTGAAAGTAACAGACATACTGCCCTATGATATTTTTCTCTTTGTCTCTTTCCTGGCTTATTTGCGCCTAGGTCATTTCTTCTCTACATTATCCATTGCGGCAAGTGTGGAGCCGCAGACCTAATTGGCTGCATTCAAGCAAGAATAGATTGTAAGGTATAACACCTCCTGTTTGACTGATTGGCAAGGGGTAGTTAATATTTTTACTACTACAACCCCACTAAGTGTTTGGAATTTGCGCTGATTGTATTCTGTTTTATATATATATATATATATATATATATATATATATATATATATATATATATATATATATATATATATATAGTGGTTCCCAGCACTCAGTAAGAAAAACCAGACAAAACGTCGATTTAGACATAGCAATGATACAGTGGCGACAGAGTTTATCCTAATGCGGCTAGAGCCGCAAGCCGCGAGGTTGCCCGGCTTTTTCCCTGAATTCCCTCGGCGTGACCGCGCGTCACCGATGCGCGGTCACGCTTCATTGGGAGCGTGCGTGCCCAGGGCTCCACCAAAGGGAGCCCTGGTGTCCCGAGATGTGGGGGATGGCGGTGGGGGGCTCCGGGGGACCCGGTGGACCCGGAGAAGGGAGGGGGATGCCCCGATCGGAGGACCGGGACAATTCGGCACGCACCCGGTATCTGCCGCGGCCGAGACCGGGCAAATGTAAGGATAAACGTTGTCGGTACAGTATATTGGAAAAATGATACCGTTACGGTGCCAACCCCGATAAGGGCCTCGAGGATACTTCTCATGGAGTAAAACCAGTAAGTGAACAATTCAGTGGGAGAGGGGGGTGGAGGGGAAACAAGGGGAATACAGGGGGGAAAATAGGGGAGAGGGGGTAAAGACAACGTATAACATACGCTATGGTCAAGGTGATAGTACATAGGGGGGGGCAACGTTTCGGGGCCTACAATGCCCCTTCTTCAAGCCCATTCCCACGGACTGGAACAGTCCATGGTACTTCCCTAGATATTACACCTCCACCCAGAGAACTTCTCAATATACAGAAAAGAGTAAAAAAAGGACTGCTAAGCAGGGCTTTATCAGTGCCTGCCCAGTCTAAACAATCAGAGTGAACCTCAATGTTAAGAGAATTCAAAGATACAAGATTATATCATAATGATGCTGGCTTCTAATAGAGAAATATAATGCACATATGAGCACTACACAGAACACCATAGAGTAAACTGCAAAAAATCTGTGAGGAAGAAATGGTACCCTCGCTGACGAGCGGCACAGCAAAAGGATTCATATTGCTATTTCCAGTGGTCGACAAATCACCAAAAAATCTACTCGCCGAACAAAAAAATCTACTCGCCACCTAGTACCACACGTGTGCTGCTTGGGCCAATAGGAGCTCGCCAGGAATTCCCTGATGAAGTAACCTAGTGTTACGAAACGCATTGGAAGGGTGTCTCTGCTCGTCTTTCTACACCCCTGTGTGCCTTTGAACACTGTGTACTCTCCCCCATATGTGAGTGCAGTCAGCTTTGCTGATTCCATAGTTGCTTATACGTGCATTGTACTCCACGCTGCTGGGAACATCCAGCACAGCCCGCACGCTGTGCGTTCCAGGAGGCGCTTCCCGGAAGTCGATGGGCGACTCGTGACGTCATCGCCGGGCGCCCCACGAGGAGTAGCGGCAAGCGAGTGGCGTTCAAGCCGTATAGACACTGACTGTGGCTGTTTCACGCCGATTTGAGCCTTGTGCTCTGGGACTTTCATCTTGGGATTAACCCATCTACCACCCTAAGACGGAGAGCTCTGGATTCCACATGTGTGGAGTGAATAGCAGACGAGACGCTTGCTGATCCATCCCCTGCTGAGACCAACTAAAGAGTGTTGCCTCCGGTCGTCTCCTGGTGTGGTAAACCTATTAACCAACTGCTTGTTTATTTTACTTTGATGTACGCAGAACTATTTACTTTTAATCATAAAGTCACTTTTTAAACCTTACATCACTATGTGCGTTCATCGAGAGCCTCAACTATAACCAGTACATAAACATAACATAAAATTGACAAGCACCATCAGTCTGGAAAGGTGTTGATTTCCTAGACCTCAGAATTACCATTAATCAGGAAGGGGGTATTAGTACTTATATACATCGGAAAGTTACATCTACTAATACAATACTCCATGCTTCCAGTGCCTATCCATTGCACCAGATTAAGGGGGTACCGTTTGGGGAGTTTCTTAGGCTCAAGCGGAATTACTCTGACACCAACACTTTTAATAAACGAGCTGACGAAATGGCCTCTCGTTTTCAGGACCAGGGGTACAGCAGAACAACTATTAAAATTGGTAGACATAACACCCTTGCAAGATTACGGACATCATTATTGTCAACTGAAGGTGACAGAAAGAAGAAAAACCAACAAGATAGCACGATACGCTTTATTGGTATGTTTTGACAAAAACTGGATGCACTATAGAAGTGCGATTCAAAAACATTGGCAAGATTCTTACCACTGACCAGGACTTTAAGAAGGTATTAGGTGAGAAAGTAAATATGGTCAGCAGACGAGCACCTAATCTGTGTGATAAACTGGTGAACAGTCACTATAATGTCAGCAGGTCACCTACTACTTTTTTGTCCAGAGGGACCAGAGTGGGTTTTTCTGTGTGCCGATCATGCTCTGCATGCTAACAGATGAAAAATAGTACTGAGTTTATGGGCTCAAGGGGTCAGACCAGATATGGAATTCGGTCCAGCCTTAACTGCAGATCTAGGGCAGGTGTTTACCACCTAACCTGTCCATGTCCTGTGATTTACATCGGGATGACGACACGTGAACTCAGATTCCGTGTCTTAGAACACGTCCTGAATATTAAAAATACTGAACGTGATCTGCACGTTGGTCGTAAAATCACCACGGTGGCAAGGCACTTTAAACAGAGACAGAATTCGGATTCAACTGTGTTAAAGGCCTTTGCAATTGACCATGTCTCGCTGGGTATTCGGGGTGGTGACCTAGAAAAAGTGTTATTACAATGAGTGCAGGTGGATTGTCAAACTGGGCACATTATTACCACTTGGTATGAACGAATAGATGTGGTTTGCCATGTTTCTATAATATCTACTTTGTTGTGAATACTACTGTAATAGAATATATACATTTGGATACATGTGCTCCAGTTAGATACATGGCTCTATACACTCTCCCCCTTCAGTAGCCACTATTTCCACCTTGCATTTATACTTGTATGGGTATGTTCACCGGTATTAATGTATATATTTTAGCCTCCGATGAGAGTTGTGAGGTTACTATATATTTACCAGCTACATAGAGATACAGGTGAGGAATCAGTGCGCAACTAATACAATTGAAAAAACGTGAGGTGATTAATACAAAATAAATACGTGACCTTTACTGGACAAATTGAGCGTCTGCAGCTATGGTTACAGGGATGGCTCCAAAAAACCCCTAGAACTTACAGATAAAAACACAAAAAAACACAGCGCACAACGCTCATAGTGCATTAAAAATTATATTGACAAACAATTGATAAGGTAAGTATTGTGCGTACATCAAGGTGATGTTAAACAAGCATTTTAGGGATTTATGTTACCCAAACACCACGTGTAAGCCGGATTAGATGTCATCACAGGTATTGGAAACTGCTTCGTGACCACCGGTTCCTATTGGGTAGGTATGGAGTCTTTCAAAGTCCCTGCTCACACGGAGAGTCCAGCACATCTGCAGCTCACACAGGAATTGCTGCTTCAAACGGAACTCCACACCAGCTGGGTTCCTCTCTCTACCCTCCATTCGAGCGCTTCCGGATTGGTGACGTCACCGGAGGGTTTTCACCGGTACTCGCGCCGGTTGCTGGATCAGCTCACGGTAGTGGGGCAGTATATTCAAGGCAAAGTACTAGCACACTATCCAACGCGTTTCGAAACCCGTGGGTTTTTTCATCAGGGAATGATAGGGTAGAGAGAGGAACCAACCTGGTGTGGAGTTCCGTTTGAAGCAGCAATTCCTGGCCAAATGGGGTGCAACCCCTTTAATACCGGGCCAACCCCTTTCTCCCTCTACACCTCCCCTTCTTAATGCGTGTCCTGTGGCCCACTGGCCCTAATGGGAAGTGGGGCACTGCTGGCACCATTAATGAATTCAGCCTCAGAGGGATAGTCCTGGCGTGAAAGTCCATCAGCATTGCTGTTTTCACTGCCCTTTTTGTGCTGAATGGTAAATTCAAATTCTTGCAAGCAGTTTGGCATTTTCCCCTGATACCCTCTGTAGCCAACTCAGGGGATTGTGCTCGGTGATGACCGTGAAAGCCCTCCCATAGACATAGGGCTGGAGCTTTTTGAGTGCCCACACAATGGCCAAGCACTCCTTTTCAATGGTGGCATATGCCACCTCCCTGGGGAGCAGTTTGCGACTGAGATACACCACAGGGTGCTCTTTGCCGTCGTCCCCCACCTGGCTCAACACAGCCCCCACACCAAAGTCTGAGGCATCAGTCTGAATAAGAAAATGCTTGGTATAATCTGGGGCAGCCAGGATGGGGGCCTCAGCAAGTGCAGCTTTCAGTGCCTGGAAAGCAGTTTCACAGGCAGGAGACCAGGTAATAAGCACAGGCAGTTGCTTCTTAGTCAGATCAGTCAGGGGTTTGGCCACGGCGCTGTACTGTGGGACAAACTTCCTATAGTACCCTGCGGTGCCCAAAAATGCCATGACCTGTTTCTTGGTTTTTGGAACAGGCCACTGAACTATGGCTTCTACCTTGGCTGGCTCTGGTTTGAGATACCCTCCACCCACCCTGTGCCCTAAGTACAGGACTTCTGCCATCCCTACCATACACTTAGTGGGTTTTAAGGTAAGCCCAGCCTCCCTGATCCTATCCAGCACCGCAGCTACATGTCCTATGTGGGATTCCCAGGAATTACTAAAGACAGCAATGTCATCTAAGTAAGCCCTGGCATAGCTCTGCATCCCTTCCAGTAACCTATTGACCAGGCGTTGGAAGGTAGCCGGGGCATTCTTCATCCCAAATGGCATCACTAAGAACTCATAGAGGCCACTTGGAGTGATGAATGCTGACTTCTCCCTAGCCTCCAGGGTCAGGGGGATCTGCCAATAGCCTTTGCTCAGATCCATGGTAGTCAGATACTTGGCCCCCGCGAGTTCATCTAGTAACTCATCCATGCGGGGCATAGGGTAAGCATCTGACACCGTCCCAGCGTTGAGCAACCGGTAGTCCACACAAAACCTGGTGGTTTTGTCCTTCTTAGGCACTAGGACTACTGGACTTGCCCAAGGGCTCTGGGACGGAGTAATTACCCCTAGGGTCAGCATCTCCTCAATCTCTCTCTCCATACTTGTCTTGACCTCTGCTGACACTCTATAAGCGTGCTTATGCAGAGGCTGCAGGTCCCCTGTGTGTACTGGGTGTCTGGTGAGATGTGTGGTCCCTGGCATGTCAGTGAAGAGGGCGCTATACTGAGCTAGCATGTCCCTGGCTTCTCCCTTCTGCCTAGCACTCAACTGTGCCCCGATCTCTACCTGCTCAACAGTGTTTCCTTGCTTTGCCTCCCCTAGGAGATCAGGCAGAGCATTGCTCACCGGATCCTCCAGCAGTGGGCTACAAATGGCCATTACTGCTCCCATACTCGGTGCTCTGTATTCCTTTAACATATTAATGTGATATGTCTTGTGCCTCTCAGGCGCTACCTGTACAACATAGTTGCACTCATTCACCTTTCGGATGACCGGGTACGGTCCCGACCAAGCAGCCATTAACTTGTTCTCCCGAGTGGGTTTGAGAACAAGCACCTGCTGTCCTGGGATGAATTCTCTGCTACGGGCCTGCTGGTCATACCATTGCTTCTGCTTGGTCTGAGCAGCCCTGAGGTGGTCCTGGGCCACCCCCATAAGCATCTCTAACCGGTCTCTGAGATCTACTACATACTGGATCACTGAAGCATCAGTAGCAGTAGTCTCCCCTTCCCATCCCTCACGGAAGAGGTCCAGAGGTCCACATACCCTGCGGCCATATAGTAGCTCGAAGGGGGAGAAGCCTGTAGATTCTTGCGGTACCTCTCGGTATGCAAACAGCAAGTGCTGCAGGTGAATCTCCCAGTCTTTCCCCTCCGCCTCTATAAAGGTCCGAAGCATCTGCTTCAGGGTACCATTAAACCTCTCACATAATCCGTTTGTTTGGGGATGGTAAGGGGTAGTGCGCCGGTGCTGTACACCGCAAGCATCCCAGAGACAATGTAACAGTTCACTCATGAACTGCGACCCCTGATCGGTTAGGATCTCACTAGGGAAACCTACCCTAGCAAAAATGTTCAGCAAAGCTGCTGCTACTGTCTTGGCACTTATGGTGCCAAGCGCTACTGTCTCAGGGTACCGGGTGGCAAAATCCACCACCGTGAGGATGTAGCGCTTCCCTGACCTGCTAGAAATCATGAGGGGTCCTATCAGGTCCATCGCTACCTTCTGGAAGGGTTCCCCTATTATCGGTAGGAGTTTCAGGGGTGCCTTCACACGGTCACCCGCCTTACCCACTCGCTGGCAGGCATCACAAGAGCGGCAGAAATTGCTCGCATCTCGGGATGCCCCCGGCCAGTAGTAACGCTGTAATAACCGGGCTCGCGTCCTGGTGACCCCCTGATGTCCCGCTAACGGAATAGAGTGAGCTACCCGTAACAATTGCTGTCGGTACCCCTGGGGCACTACTAGCTGTCGCTTACCGGTCAACCCCTCCTCTATCCCCGGGTTCCCTTCTTCTCTGTATAGGAGTCCCTTATGCCATAGGCAGCGCTCAGTGCCCTCCCCTGCCTGAGATTCGGACGCCCGAAGTCTCACGCCGGCCAGGGTAGGGTCTGTCTTCACTGCCTCCCTAAACTGGGCTCCTAAATCTGGCCACCCCCCAGTCATGTCATTGTCAGGGGAAGGGGACAAGGTAAGGGGAAACAGTAAGTCAGCCTGTGGTTGCAACTGATCCTGGCTTACCTCCCCGGGCTCCTCTGTGCCCTCCGCTAACGTTGGTCCCAAAGGCTGGGGGACTGGGGTGGCCACCGCCGGCATTGCCGCGGTCTGGCTCCGGGTAACCGCCGCCACTGCAGCGGGCTGGGGCACACGGTCGTAGGTGCAAGTCATCGGTCCCAGGTCGTTGCCCAAAAGAATTTCAGCATCCAAACCTGGTAAAACCCCCACCTCCCGCACACCCTTGCCCACCCCCCAATCCAAAAAAATGCGGGCCACCTGCAGGAAACGTGGCTCTCCGTCAGCCACAGTGATCTGCATCCCAGGGCCTGGGAGCAATTCCTCTGGCTGGACCATATCAGGTCGGACCAGGGTCACTGCAGCTCCTGAATCAAGCAAGCCGACTGCTGGCCGGTCACCGACTGTGACCGGGGTGAGATGCTTGCTCCTGCCGTCCGTCTGCTGCAGGTCTGCGCTGCGCTGTCCTCCGCTCCTGGCTGTAGGCACCGATGAAACCGGGGTAGGGGTGACATGGGACGTCTCGCTGGGAGTTGTTTCCATGACCGGTCCTGGTTCTTTGGTGGAAGCCACCCGCACGCGGGCTACCGGCTTCGCAGCTGGGGTGCGTTGCCCTCGATAGGGTCCATTGGAACGCAGGGGTTCCGGGCAATCTGGTCTGATGTGACCAGTGCTGTTGCAATTGTAGCACCGGCACTCATGCCGGAGCTCTCCCGCCTTCTGTGACCCGCTGCCCGCAGGCGGCTTTTGGGCCCACTGGGGGGTACTCACAGCTTTCTTGGCCGGCGCCGGTGGGGTTACCGCTTGGGCTGGTACCTTGGCGGTCATCTGGGACCGGCTGACCACATAGTCATCGGCCATCCTCGCCGCCTCGGTGTAGGTCTTGGGCTTTTTATCATACACAAAAGCCCTCACCGCCGGCGGGCACTGCTGCATGAGCTGCTCCTGAAAGATGAGGTCCAGCAGGCGTTGGTAAGTCTTGGCCTCAGAGCCCTCCACCCAGTGTAACCCGTACAAAGCCATGCGGGTCACATAAGTAACATAGGTCTCCTGAGGGTGCCTCTCCTCCAGCCCAAACTTACCCCAGTAAGCTTCAGGGGTAAAACCGTGCTGAAACAGCAAAAGTTCTTTCAGGTGGTCATAGTCATCAGCAAACTCATCTGGAAGCGCCATCAAGGTCTGCTTAGCCAAGCCAGAGAGTAGCGGGTCCAGGCGTGCAACCCTATGCTGGGGAAGCACCCCGTACCGCCGGCACTGCGTTTCAAAGTTCCTTAGAAACATGTCAATCTGATAAGTGCCCTCCACATACTTGGTGAGACTGTGCTTGTCCAGTTGGAGTCCATCTTTGGGGGGTCGGACCGGGGGGCAATAAGCGGGTCTGTTTACTGCCATAGAGATAAACTTTAGCCGCTCCTCCGCTGTCCCTCGATCTCCCCACGTTGTAATCAGTGCCAACATCTCAGGGGTAAACGGGCTGGTAGCCGCAGCCATCAGCGCCCCTCCTGTCGCACTTGTCCTGGGGGGTGCACTTGGTCCCTCCCCGGGATCCTGCCAGCCCGGCACTGGGTTCAGTCCCTGATCTCCGGGCGGTTGTAAAAGGGCAAGCTGAGCTACTTCCAGGACCTCTGGATGCTCAGCTTCATATGCGGTGACTGCAACAACCATGTCCTCGACCTCCTGGTCCACATATTCCAGTCCATAGGCACGGCACTTGTCTTTTAGCTGATTTCTAGTTCTCAGGTAATAGAGGTTCTCCGCTTCACTCATGGCTCTGAGTTCTGGGTCGCAGCAGTGAGGTGGTGTGACAACTTGCGTTACTTGTTGCACTACCGTGTGTTCAATATCTTTAGTCCCAGGAACGTGCAATTACCATCAAGTTCCCACTGGATCACAGTACCCCGCAGAATACTGTAATCCAGGTCCAGTTCAGTCCCGCCAGCTGCCACCAGTTTTATTAATACGCCTGTGACGATAGCTTCCACAGGCTTATTAATATTACACAAAAATAATTGGGTTTGAACTGAACGAGGCTTAAGATATAATAAATTGTATTTATTCCTTAGAATAAAGGTGAACACAACAGATAATGCAGTAACAAACAAGAAGTACACTTACATTGTGGTTGGGGAATGAGAAGTATGATGTAGCATTTCTCTCAGCAGTCAGGAAATCATTCAGGTGAGATCAGGTTACCATATCAGCAAACGAAAACGAATGAAGACTTTGCATGAAGACCAAAAATGAAGACAGGATAGATGGGGAACAGCAGGTTATAAACCTTTTGTCCCTCTATCTGTAACATTAAGAACCTGTGATTGGTTTGCAATTATCTCCAGCCAATCTTTGATAGGGGGACACATTTTAGGACAGGCCCCCCTGCTAGCTGGCACATGTGCAGTAGAACTCTGGGGTCTCCTTTCCGAGGCCCCACATGTGCAAATGGAATGCCAGCCCAGCTACCCCTCCGGATCTTGGACAAGATAACCTGTGTTGGACACTTAAAAACTGCTATGGTATGCACCCCCTCCACCCTCACATAGACAGGGTGATAAAACCTTTTGAACAAAGCTTAAGTTCTAGCCATTGGGACCCTATGGCCATCTGTCATCCTGATAGCAAGGAATTTCTTTGAAGCTTTGTCCATACCTTGAGACACAGTATTAACGGACTATTAACCCTTGTGCTCCCGGATGGATTCTAGTGTGTGTGTGCAGACACTGATGTACAATAACAGAGGGGAAACAGGAAAATACACATTTACAGGTTATAACGGGTGAAATCACATTTCTGGACCTCAGTCCAGTTAACCCCTTGTCTCCCGGGTGGGGTCAAGGGTGGCCAAATGGGGTGCAACCCCTTTAATACCGGGCCACCCCCTTTCTCCCTCTACACTAAGTTCCTGAGGCTTGCTGCTAGTTCCATGCAGAGGCCCGTTCCTGACTTCTGTGCTGAAGCGTTGGTTTCCCCGACGCTGCCCTGCGGTGTACTTCGGCCAGCCTGCTGTCTCCCCCTGCTGAGACCGGCGTCATGGGCTGAGGCCGCTCCTCGCGCAGAGGCCACTCCCACGCTTCTAAGCTGAAGCGGGGAACTCCTGACTACCTGTTGCCGAACTCCTGCTTGAATAACAACGATGCTGCCTTCTCCAATCCTGACCCTGCTACGTACGAATACGAACTGCGCACTCCGGATCAGTCTGCGCGGACTAAGGTTGATGATTATATAACCCCACCTCAGCTCCGCGGTCTGGTCCCGGTTTGTGGCGAGCACAATCGTAACACACACACAGCCAGCAGGGGCAGGGAGGGGACGGACAAACACAGCTAAAAGGGGAAGGGAGGGGACGGACACGCAGCCAGCAGGGGGAGGGAGGGGACGGACACACACAGCCAGCAGGGGGAGGGAGGGGACGGACACAGCCAGCAGGGGGAGGGAGGGGACGGACACACACAGCCAGCAGGGGGAGGGAGGGGACGGACACACAGCTAGCAGGGGGAGGGAGGGGACACACACAGCCAGCAGGGGGAGGGAGGGGACGGACACACACAGCTAGCAGGGGGAGGGAGGGGACACATACAGCCAGCAGGGGGAGGGAGGGGACGGACACACACAGCTAGCAGGGGGAGGGAGGGGACACACACAGCCAGCAGGGGGAGGGAGGGGACGGACACACACAGCTAGCAGGGGGAGGGAGGGGACACACACAGCCAGCAGGGGGAGGGAGGGGACACACACAGCCAGCAGGGGGAGGGAGGGGATGGACACACACAGCTAGCAGGGGGAGGGAGGGGGGACACACAGCCAGCAGGGGGAGGGAGGGGACACACACAGCCAGCAGGGGGAGGGAGGGGATGGACACACAGCCAGCAGGGGGAGGGAGGGGACGGACACACACAGCCAGCAGGGGGAGGGAGGGGACGGACACACACAGCTAGCAGGGGGAGGGAGGGGACACACACAGCCAGCAGGGGGAGGGAGGGGACACACACAGCTAGCAGGGGGAGGGGACACACACACAGCTAGCAGGGGGAGGGAGGGGACACACAGCTAGCAGGGGGAGGGAGGAGACAGCTAGCAGGGGGAGGGAGGGGACACACAGCTAGCAGGGGGAGGGAGGAGACAGCTAGCAGGGGGAGGGAGGGGACATACAGCTAGCAGGGGGAGGGAGGAGACAGCTAGCAGGGGGAGGGAGGGGACACACACACAGCTAGCAGGGGGAGGGAGGGGACACACACAGCTAGCAGGGGGAGGGAGGGGACACACAGCTAGCAGGGGGAGGGAGGGGACACACACAGCTAGCAGGGGGAGGGAGGGGACACACACAGCTAGCAGGGGGAGGGAGGGGACACACACAGCTAGCAGGGGGAGGGAGGACACAGACAGCTAGCAGGGGGAGGGAAGGGACACACACACAGCTAGCAGGGGGAGGGAGGAGACAGCTAGCAGGGGGAGGGAGGGGACACACAGCTAGCAGGGGGAGGGAGGAGACAGCTAGCAGGGGGAGGGAGGGGACACACACACAGCTAGCAGGGGGAGGGAGGGGACACACACAGCTAGCAGGGGGAGGGAGGGGACACACACAGCTAGCAGGGGGAGGGAGGAGACAGATAGCAGGGGGAGGGAGGGGACACACACACAGCTAGCAGGGGGAGGGAGGGGACACAGCTAGCAGGGGGAGGGAGGGGGGACACACACAGATAGCAGGGGGAGGGAGGAGACAGCTAGCAGGGGGAGGGAGGGGACACACACACAGCTAGCAGGGGGAGGGAGGGGACACACACAGCTAGCAGGGGGAGGGAGGGGACACACACAGCTAGCAGGGGGAGGGAGGGGACACACACACAGCTAGCAGGGGGAGGGAGGGGACACACACACAGCTAGCAGGGGGAGGGAGGGGACACACAGCTAGCAGGGGGAGGGAGGGGACACACACACAGCTAGCAGGGGGAGGGAGGGGACACACACACATCTAGCAGGGGGAGGGAGGGGACACACACAGCTAGCAGGGGGAGGGAGGGGACACACACAGCTAGCAGGGGGATGGAGGGGACACACAGCTAGCAGGGGGAGGGAGGAGACACAGCTAGCAGGGGGAGGGAGGGGAGACACAGCTAGCAGGGGGAGGGAGGGGACACACACACAGCTAGCAGGGGAAGGGAGGGGACACACACACAGCTAGCAGGGAGAGGGAGGAGACAGCTAGCAGGGGGAGGGAGGGGACACACACAGCTAGCAGGGGGAGGGAGGGGACACACACAGCTAGCAGGGGGAGGGAGAAGACACAGCTAGCAGGGGGAGGGAGGGGACACACACAGCTAGCAGGGGGAGGAATGAGACACAGCTAGCAGGGGGAGGGAGGGGACACACACACAGCTAGCAGGGGGAGGGAGGGGACACACAGCGAGGGGAGGGATACCTGCTACATCCGGGTCACAGCACTATGTCCTACTGCGCATGCTCACACGCAGGGCATCATGGGAGTTGTAGTTTTCTAGCCTTCAGTACCAGTGACACATAGAAGCAGCACAGTAACATTTCCCAGACACTGTGCTAGGGGGAGAGAGTTACTGCTGCATGTAGCTGTGTATACACCGCCTGCTCCCTCACTGCTCCCTTTTGGCCAATGATATGAAGGAGGTAACCTGGGGATAACATAACCCCTGAGGTTGTAATAAAGCTAAAGGACTACATTTATTTATATATATACACACACACACACACACACACACACACACACACACACACACACACACACACACACACACACTCTCTCTCTCTCTCTCTCTCTCTCTCTCTCTCTCTGTTCTCTCTCTGTTCTCTCTCTGTTCTCTCTCTGTTCTCTCTCTGTTCTCTCTCTGTTCTCTCTCTGTTCTCTCTCTGTTCTCTCTCTGTTCTCTCTGTGTGCCCTCCTCCCTTTCTCACGGGACTGGGGCAGCACAGACACGGAGAGATAGTGATTTCTGCATGTAGATGTGTAATAAAGCTAAAGGACTGCACATATATCCATAATGTTCCCCCTATCTCCCCCCTCCCTTTCTCACAGGGGGCTGGGGCAGAAGGGGGAGGGGGACACAGCTAGCAGGGAATATGAGACCCCAATAAATGAGACGCCCCCTCCCCAGGTACAGACCGGGCGGCATTAGCATGTAGGAGAAATGAGCAGCTGCCTGAGGGGCAGATAAAGGAGGGCAGCAGGGGGTAAAAGGGGCAGTAACCCCCATAAAGGGAGTGGGAGTGTATTCTTCTCCTACACAATAGGGACCCCCCCTCCCCCATGTGCTGGGCAGCAGGGGAGTGGGAGCAGTGAGGGTTGGTACAGGGAGTAATCTCTCACACAGCGAGCAGGTAATACTGACATGTTACTCATATACATCCACTGTACCCCTTTATATGTGCTCTGTACATACATGTGTGAGGTAACACAGGGGCACTTGGAGTGGGGGGGGGGGGGTTCTGTACATACAAGTGTGAGGGAACACAGGGGCACTGGGGGGGGGGGGGTCTGAACATACATGTGTGAGGGAACACAGGGACACTGAGGGGGGGGGGTTCTGAACATACATGTGTGAGGGAACACAGGGACACTGAGGGGGGGGTTCTGTACATACAAGTGTGAGGGAACACAGGGGCACTGGGGGGGGGGTCTGAACATACATGTGTGAGGGAACACAGGGACACTGGGGGGGGGGGGGGTCTGAACATACATGTGTGAGGGAACACAGGGGCACTGAGGGGGGGTCAGAACTGCTACTTGTTCAGGATTCAGACCCTGGGGGAGAGGGAAGGACTGTAATTGTATTGTTTTGTATGTCTTATATAGCGCCATTCATGTACATAGCGCGTCACAGTAGTAATACATGTGACAATCGTACAAATAACAAATAATACACATAACAGATCATGGGAATAAGTGCTTCAGACATAAACGTAACATTGTGGAAGAGGCGTCCCTGCCCCGAGGAGCTTACAGTCTAATTGGTAGGTAGATAGAACGTACAGAGACAGTAGGAGGGAGTTCTGGTAAGTGCATCTGCAGGGGGCCAAGCTTTATGTATCATGTATAGTATCAGCCACGGTGCTATTCATATGCTTCTTTAAGCAAGTGTGTCTTAAGGTATAATCCGATTTGGAGGGACTTTACTGTATGTATATCTCTATTTTATTTATATAGCGCCATTAATGTACATAGCGCTTCACAGCACTAATGCACGTGACAATCATATAAATAACAAACAATACATAATGGGAAGAAGCGCTTTCAGACATTAAAGTGACATTTAGGGAAATTAGTTTCTGTCCTGCAGAGCTTACAATCTAATTACTCCAGTTTTATTTAAAGTAGCAAAACATGTGAAATATATTGATATAAAATCACTTCTGTAGTACTGGATAACACTGATTGTTTTGTATGTTTGTTACTATACGGAGCATGCTTTGATTTCTATAGTAGCCAAGATCTTTGTTACACTTTCCTGTTTGTGATAATGTGTTGCCAATGTTCCCAGCGGTATGAGCTGTAACAATAAATAATGTTACCGTAGTAATACAAGGATACATTGTAGCTGTTGAGTTACACTGACTGAAGGATTGATTAAAACTGGGTGGCGGCCATTTCGTTAGGCACACAATCAGGATATAGAACAGGAGCAGCAAACGATTGCCAGGTTAGATAAGGCTGTAGAATTATACATCACATGCTTTACATATACATATGTACATGAACAGAAAAGTGGGAATATTGTATTTTATTTAAGAACTGGTTAACAGCAGCCGGGTTTCACCGGGTCTGGCAGTCCCAGGGGCACAGGACATGGTGGTTAGGGTGACTCCCAGGGGCACAAGACTTGGTGGTTAGGGTGACTCCCAGGGGCACAGGACTTGGTGGTTAGGGTGACTCCCAGGGGCACAGGACTTGGTGGTTAGGGTGACTCCCAGGGGCACAGGAGTTGGTGGTTAGGGTGACTCCCAGAGGCACAGGACTTGGTGGTTAGGGTGATTCCCAGGGGCACAGGATATGGTGGTTAGGGTGACTCCCAGGGGCACAGGATATGGTGGTTAGGGTGACTCCCAGGGGCACAGGATATGGTGGTTAGGGTGACTCCCAGGGGCACAGGACGTGGTGGTTAGGGTGACTCCCAGGGGCACAGGACTCGGTGGTTAGGGTGACTCCCAGGGGCACAGGACTTGGTGGTTAGGATGACTCCCCGGGGCACAGGATATGGTGCTTAGGGTGACTCCCAGGGGCACAGGACATGGTGGTTAGGATGACTCCCAGGGGCACAAGACTCGGTGGTTAGGGTGACTCCCAGGGGCACAGGACATGGTGGTTAGGGTGACTCCCAGGGGCACAGGACTTGGTGGTTAGTGTGACTCCCAGGGGCACAGGATATGGTGGTTAGAATACTCCCAGGGGCACAGGATATGGTGGTTAGGGTGACTCCCAGGGGCACAGGACTTGGTGGTTAGGGTGACTCCCAGGGGCACAGGACGTGGTGGTTAGGGTGACTCCCAGGGGCACAGGATATGGTGGTTAGGGTGACTCCCAGGGGCACAGGATATGGAGGTTAGGGTGACTCCCAGGGGCACAGGATATGGTGGTTAGGGTGACTCCCAGGGGCACAGGATATGGTGGTTAGGGTGACTCCCAGGGTCACAGGATATGGTGGTTAGGGTGTCTCCCAGGGGCCACAGGACTTGGGGGTTAGGGTGACTCCCAGGGGCACAGGATATGGTGGTTAGGGTGACTCCCAGGGGCACAGGATATGGTGGTTAGGGTGTCTCCCAGGGGCCACAGGACTTGGTGGTTAGGGTGACTCCCAGGGGCACAGGACTCGGTGGTTAGAATGACTCCCAGGGGAACAGGACCTGGTGGTTAGGATGACTCCCAGGGGCACAGGACCTGGTGGTTAGGGTGACTCCCAGGGGCACAGGACTCGGTGGTTAGAATGACTCCCAGGGGAACAGGACCTGGTGGTGAGGGTGACTCCCAGGGGCACAGGACTTGGTGGTTAGGGTGACTCCCAGGGGCACAGGACTTGCTGGTTAGGGTGACTCCCAGGGGCACAGGACATGGTGGTTAGGGTGACACCCAGGAACAGAGGACGTGGTGGTTAGGGAGACTCCCAGGGGCACAGGATTTGGTGGTTAGGGTGACTCCCAGGGGCACAGGATATGGTGGTTAGGGTGACTCCCAGGGGCACAGGATATGGTGGTTAGGGTGACTCCCAGGGGCACAGGATATGGTGGTTAGGGTGACTCCCAGGGCACAGGATATGGTGGTTAGGGTGACTCCCAGGGGCACAGGATATGGTGGTTAGGGTGACTCCCAGGGGCACAGGACTTGCTGGTTAGGGTGACTCCCAGGGGCACAGGACATGGTGGTTAGGGTGACACCCAGGAACAGAGGACGTGGTGGTTAGGGAGACTCCCAGGGGCACAGGATTTGGTGGTTAGGGTGACTCCCAGGGGCACAGGATATGGTGGTTAGGGTGACTCCCAGGGGCACAGGATATGGTGGTTAGGGTGACTCCCAGGGGCACAGGATATGGTGGTTAGGGTGACTCCCAGGGGCACAGGATATGGTGGTTAGGGTGACTCCCAGGGGCACAGGACTCTGTGGTTAGGGTGACTCCCAGGGGCACAGGATATGGTGGTTAGGGTGACTCCCAGGGGCACAGGATA
This sequence comes from Ascaphus truei, assembly GCF_040206685.1. Lineage (NCBI taxonomy): Eukaryota > Metazoa > Chordata > Amphibia > Anura > Ascaphidae > Ascaphus > Ascaphus truei. Next base: position 4,778,022 of record NC_134483.1, read on the forward strand.
TGATGGTTAGGGTGACTTCCAGGGGCACAGGTCTTGGTGGTTAGGGTGACTCCCAGGGGCACAGGACTTGGTGGTTAGAATGACTCCCAGGGGCACAGGACCTGGTGGTTAGGATGACTCCCAGGGGCACAGGACCTGGTGGTTAGGGTGACTCCCAGGGGCACAGGACTTGGTGGTTAGGGTGACTTCCAGGGGCACAGGACCTGGTGGTAAGGATGACTCCAAGGGGCACAGGACCTGGTGGTTAGGGTGACTCCCAGGGGCACAGGACTTGGTGGTTAGGGTGACTCCCAGGGGCACAGGACTTGCTGGTTAGGGTGACTCCCAGGGGCACAGGACATGGTGGTTAGGGTGACACCCAGGAACAGAGGACGTGGTGGTTAGGGAGACTCCCAGGGGCACAGGATTTGGTGGTTAGGGTGACTCCCAGGGGCACAGGACCTGGTGATTAGGGTGACTCCCAGGGGCACAGGACTTGGTGGTTAGGGTGACTCCCAGGGGCACAGGACTTGGTGGTTAGGGTGACTCCCAGGGGCACAGGACTTGGTGGTTAGGGTGACTCCCAGGAACACAGGATTTGGTGGTTAGGGTGACTCCCAGGGGCACAGGACCTGGTGATTAGGGTGACTCCCAGGGGCACAGGACTTGGTGGTTAGGGTGACTCCCAGGGGCACAGGAGTTGGTGGTTAGGATGACTCCCAGGGGCACAGGACTTGGTGGTTAGGGTGACTCCCGGGGCACAGGACTTGGTGGTTAGGGTGACTCCCAGGGGCACAGGACCTGGTGGTTAGGATCATTCCCAGGGGTACCTACTACAGAGGTAAGTATCTCCAGAAGCCGGAGTCCCCGAGCTGAAATTAATGGGGTTCAGCTCCGGGACCTTAGTCTGGGTTAAGGTGAGAGAGCAATAGAGGTGAATGGGGTAGAAAGGAGAATGTTCTCCAGACTCGTATCTCGCTCCTCGCTCCACTGTATGTTATACAGAACATTATATAAAGACATAGCAGGCACAGTTAGAGATAATATATAATATAGGCGTATGTAACAGTTACAGATAATATATAATATAGGCGTATGTAACAGTTACAGATAATATATAATATAGGCGTATGTAACAGTTACAGATAATATAGGCGTATGTAACCGTTACTAACCAGATTAAAATGTGAGACGGCTTTAAATTATTTCAAAACTAAAGCTGTCACACATTTTAATCTGGTCTGTAAGTGTTATATACGCCAATATTATATATTATCTCTAACAGTGCATATAATGTCTTATATATAATGTACAGGAAGGCCCCCTTCTCGGTGCCCCGCTTTTCGGCGGTACCGAGAAGGGGGCTGCCATTTCTGCACATGCGCAGAACGGGCTGGTCCGGGGTCGTGCATGCGCAGAATGTTTTTTTTTTGTCGATGTTGCGCATGCGTAGAACGGCGCATTGCCGGTCTGCGCATGCTCACATAATAAAAATCGCCGGTTCTGCTTTCCGACGATTTTTTCGCTTTGCGGCGATTCCTTAGAACGGAGCGCGCCGCATTACTGAGACACTGCTGTATAACCTTGCTCACTTATGTAACTAGATATTTCTTACCATGTATCTGTCATTATAACTCTGTGCCCAGGACATACGTGAAAACGAGAGGTAACTCTCACTGTATTACTGCCTGTAACACGTTATAACTCTGTGCCCAGGACATACGTGAAAACGAGAGGTAACTCTCACTGTATTACTGCCTGTAACACGTTATAACTCTGTGCCCAGGACATATACGTGAAAACGAGAGGTAACTCTCACTGTATTACTTCCTGGTAACACATTTTATAAATAAATAAACTTCTGCTGCTCCACGACTCATATCACTACACTGGCTTCCCACCGGCTCTAGAATTACACTCTAAAACACTTGTAATCACTTACATCTCGGCCCTCGTTCCACCCCTCATCCCACTCTAACATCTCAGCCCTCGTTCCACCCCTCATCCCACTCTAACATCTCAGCCCTCATTCCACCCCTCATCCCACTCTAACATCTCTGCCCTCGTTCCACCCCTCATCCCACTCTAACATCTCTGCCCTCGTTCCACCCCTCATCCCACTCTAACATCTCAGCCCTCGTTCCACCCCTCATCCCACTCTAACATCTCAGCCCTCGTTCCACCCCTCATCCCACTCTAACATCTCAGCTCTCGTTCCACCCCTCATCCCACTCTAACATCTCAGCTCTCGTTCCACCCCTCATCCCACTCTAACATCTCAGCCCTCGTTCCACCCCTCATCCCACTCTAACATCTCAGCCCTCGTTCCACCCCTCATCCCACTCTAACATCTCAGCCCTCGTTCCACCCCTCATCCCACTCTAACATCTCAGCCTTCGTTCCACCCCTCATCCCACTCTAACATCTCAGCCTTCGTTCCACCCCTCATCCCACTCTAACATCTCAGCCCTCATTCCACCCCTCATCCCACTCTAACATCTCAGCTCTCGTTCCACCCCTCATCCCACTCTAACATCTCAGCCCTCGTTCCACCCCTCATCCCACTCTAACATCTCAGCCCTCATCCCCAAATACAGACCTCAACACTCCCCTATGTTCTGCCCACAATATCCGCCTTTCCTCCCACCTTAGGACCTCCTCTCACTCCCGCCTACAAGACTTCTCCTGTGCCTCCCCCTCTCTCTGGAATTTCCTACAGGGCCCTCATTACCTTCTGTATGTGCGCGCATGTTTGTCCTCACTCGCATGTAACTGTTGATATACGGAATGGGACCTTTGGCCGCGAGCCACAGCACCGCCGGCGGCCCGCCACCACGCCAACTAACCGTCTGGCAGGTCGTCGCTGTACAATTCACCGGGCTAAAAAGTAACTTCCGCCGCTTCTAGTCCCATGATATTTATATTGCATCGGCCACGAGACTGGGAGCGTCGGGCGGCCGAAGTTTATTTTCGGAGCGGTGAATTGTACAGTTGGCGACCTGTCCGGCGGTGAGTTGTAGCGGTGCCGGGCCTCCATCTGCGCTTTGGTCACAGCCAATCGTCATAGACCAGTTTTTATAATATTCATAACAGTGCCCCCATTGTACTGCGCTGCGGAATATGTTCCAAGTAAGGAGATTACAGGCAGGAAATGAGAAATATAAACTTTATTCCAACTCGGAAAAGTAAATGTACTCTTACAAAGTGTATATGCGCTCTGGTGCCGACAGCCGTCTGGTGATCCCCTGCGCAGTGTCTTCCTACTGTAGCGTCTGACAACAGAAGGGCGCGGGGCGGCTACGGAAGCCTTCTGCGCACAGATCACAGCACACAACCGACCAGGAAGCTACGCGTTTCGGAGCCTGATGAAGGAAAGTTATTTTCGACAGTAGGAAGGCGGGATCGCCGGACGGCTGTCGGCACCAGAGCGCATATACACTTTGTAAGTGTACATTTTACTTTTTCAAGTTGGAATAAAGCTTATATTTCTCATTTCCTGCCTGTAATCTCCTTAGGGCTGGGACCTGATGCGCCCGGTGGCGCGGGCGGCCGCGTGAGCGCAACTCACTATTGCTGTTTAGCCTCACGATCCGGTCCCAGTCCCTCCTCACTGCCAACTGACTACGTACTGTGACGCATCAGCCAGCAGGGGATACAAGAGAATTGTGTTCCCGTGCAGCGACGCGTCACATGGCACGCGAGTCAGCCAATGGGGAGGAGAGGAGGGAAGGAGCTAGATGGGAGGCGCCTTGGGCGGGGAGCAGGGAAGGAGCTGCGGGTTAAAGCGTGTGTGAGTGTGTGTGTATGTATGTGTGAGTGTGTGTGTGTGTGTATGTATGTGTGTGTGTGTGTATGTGTTTGGGGGGGTGGACGGCACCACGATCAGATCCCTCCCACCCGCTCCGGCTCCCGGCTCCCTACAGACCGCATATCGCGGTCTGTGTCTGTCAGCGCCCCGCCTGTCTGCAGTGCGGGCGCGCTGACTGAGGGAGCGGGGCCTTAGCCTTCCTTGGAACTGCATGGGACGGCTGGTGGGACTGTGGATGTGTAAGGAATCCGCTCCTCGGTTTACTGTTTCCCTTACCTTGCAGACTTGTGCGGTCCTGGAGCACTTCTCCTGATGTTTGCTGCAGCCTGGATTCACTCACCAAAGTAATGCTGCCACACGCCCCTTCTGCCATTGGTTCACGGACCTTTAAGTATTGCCTTCCCATAATGCTCCCTGCCGAGCATAGTCCTTCCTGGATGTCTCTGTGTTCTGCCATAAGCCTTGTCTTGCCTGTCTCCTTGGTTCCTGAGACCGGCTGCTAGTGTCACGCAGCGGTCTGTTCCTGTGCTGAAGCGGAGTACTCTCCTTGTTGTCTTCAGCTCTCTGGTTCCTGTGACCGGCTGCAGGTCTCATGCAGCGGTCAGTTCCTGTTTCCTGTGCTGAAGCTGAGTACTCTCCTTGTTACTTCAGCTCCTTGTTTCCTGTGACCGGCTGCTATATTCATGCAGCGGTCTGTTCCTGGTTTCCTGCACTGAAGCGGAGGTTTCCCTGAGTATCTTCAGCTTCCTGGTTCCTGGGGCCTACTCTTTCCCTAATCTAGAGAGGCCGTGTCCTGGTTCCTGCGCTGAATCGGAGGATTCCCCAGCCCGCTCAGGACTCTTGCGCTGAAGCACTGGTTTACCAGTGCAGCTAGGCGGTGTGCTAATCTGGTCTGTCTACCACCTCCTGAGACCAGTACCATGGGCCATGGTCACCGCACGCGCAGAGGCCACTCCCGCACTCCTAAGCTGAAGCGGGGCTCTCCTGACTACCTGTTGCCGAACTCCTGCTTGAACAACGTTTACCCTGATGTCTCCAGTCCTGACCCTGGCGTGTCCACCGACGATGCTGTCTTCTCCTATCCTGATCCTGCTACGTACGACTACGAACTGCGCAATCCGGATCAGCCTGCGCGGTCTCAGGTCGGTGCTTTTACAACCCCACCTCAGCCACGCGGTCCGACCCAGGTTTGTGGCGAGCACAGTCGTGACAGTATGCTCGGCCCCACAAAACCGGACCGCGCCGTGGCGGGGGTTGGTAAATTTTTTACTGTACCTATGTCCCAGGCTGCGGACCAGTTCCAGTTTGGAAGACCATACCTGTTTGAGAGACTGCCTCCGCCTGAGAGTGCGTTCTTGTATGAAGGTTTAACCCCTCAGGAAAGACTGATTCGTAAAGAACTCCTTACTAGATCTCAGCAATTTAAAGAGGAAAGAAAGTCTCAACAGGCCCTGCTCTCCCAACGGTCCCGGGTTTTATCCTCCTCAGAACGAAAGACTCTAGATCAGATTCTAGATGCCGCCTGTGTGTTATACCAAGATTTTGACTTAATCATAAGTGAGCGGGATCCTCTTCTCGCTGCCTACGCACTTTCTAATCACAATTTCTATGCTGCCAGTCCTGTTACTAAACCTGTGGGGTTACCACCTCCTCCTAAGGAAGGCAAAACCATCTCTCTGTCACTCCCCACTAAGGAAGAAGCTGCCACGGACCCTAGTCCTGAGTTAACTTCCCTGGGTTCTGTCCCTGAGGTTATTCCGGTCTTAACCCCTGCTAGTCAGGCCTATGAGTCCCCCACTGTAAATCCCTGCATCCCCCAGGTCAGTGTGTCTTCCCTAGCACCAGAGAATGAATCCTGTTTGCCCTCTCTTTCTAACCCAGTATTTCTAAGCTCTGTTCCTGAGGTTTTTCCTATGTTAACCCCTGCAGGTCAGCCCTATGAACCTCCCTTGGTAAATCCCTGTAGTCCGCCAGTCAAGGACACCTCCTTAGCTTCAGAGGATAAACTCCTTATGTCCCCTGACTCAGCTAAAATTCTCGGGGCTACGCCCCCTGACCTTTCAGCTATAATACTGGCTCCAGTTAAGAGTATTCTGGAACCGTTTGTTTCCCTAAGCCTGTTAGCAGAATCCCCACTCCTAGGTATGTCGCTGACCCCGTCTGTCACTCAGAGAGCTAAAATCCCTGCTTCTGAGCATAGACCCCTTTTCGTGGAATCTGTAGTCGTTTCTGATGTCCCAGACACACTTTCCCAAATACCCACTTCAGAGACCAGCACAGTTGTGGTTGCCCCCCTTGTACTGTATGTGTTCTCCTTTTCTCAAAGCTTGGGGTTAAAAGCGTACAGTGGTCAGTATGCCCCTCCTGGGGTTCATGTGGGGTTCCCAGGAATGTTCGCTGACACACTGTTTTCACTCAGAAGTGACGCTTTTTCATATGTGCTAGCTAGAAGCCAGTACACAGTTTCCCCTCTCTCTGAAATTTGCCTTGTCGGTCCGGATACTCTAAGAGGTAAAAACCTCCCTTCAGAGTCAGAATCTCTTCCTATAGAGGCCGTCCTTGCTGTTGGTTCCCCTGATTTCTCTGCCCATGCAAACCCTCCAGGGATCGGCATATCTGTTGTTACGCCCTTAGTACAGTCTGAAAACCTGTCCCTGTCTGAAAACCGGCCCCAGTCTGAAAACCTGTCCCAGTCTGAAAAACTTCCCCTTTCTGAGAACTGGTCCCTGTCTAAAAACCTGTCCCGGCCTGAAAACCTGACCCTGTGGGAAAAAACGACACAGTCTGGAAGATGGTTTACACTCTCACGCCAGAGCGTGGGAGAGATGGATCCCCCTCGGGCCAGCTACGCTGCCCTGTCTCAATCCCTTAGCACTGCGTCTAAATATGCCCCAGCAACCGTTGGGTTACTTGGGGTAAAAATTAAAGTTCCTGTCTTAAAGGGTATTTTTTCACACATGTCCAGCAAACCTAGAACCTCAGTGATCGATTCTAAGTCACTTATCATTATATCTGATTTTCTCACTAGTCAAACCCAGACACTCTCACCACTGGCTAGGAGTCCTGTTATCAGAATTTTTGCACTAGTAAACACGCCTATTCATGTTTTTGTCATGTCAAGTACCCCTGTTGTTAGGGCCCTTGCAGTTTTGGATAAGACTCCTTGTGCTCCTAAGGTGTCTGCCATTAAGAGTTTCCCTGGTTCCTACTTGCCGCTTGTTGTCTCTCAGGTCCCTGTCACTGAAGTACAGACTTCAGCTTCTGATGTTGGCTTCCCTCCCGCCGCTACCCTTGCTCTGCCTTTTTCTCAAGCTCCTGATATTAAAGTCCCAAAGCCTATTCCTAATCCCCAGACTGTACTGTCTCCCACTGAGGGTTCCCCAGTATTTTGGAGCTCCACTGCTGATTGCTTCTCTGCCTCTGCTAAACCATGGTTTTCCCCCTTGGAACCTTCTGTTGCCCCTGTTATGTCCTCTGAGTTGGAAATACTCTGTACGTATCCCAAGATTTCGGTCTCTAGGCCTGGTTTACTGCTTGCCTTGTCACCTTCCATACCTATACCGGGAAATGCTCCCACCCACCCTATACCCTCGCTGACCACTACCTGGGAGACCTCTGGAGGAGAAAACCCCCTCAAATTCCTACATGCAGAGGTCAGCCAAGACTTTGTCTGTCCCGAAGGTCGCCCTGGTATATTCGATCATCTATCGATGCCGCTTATCCTAAACTCTGGTCCCATTACTAAAAACTGGGCTCCCAGTGGGGGTTCTTCTGCCGTTTCTGCTCCGGAACCTCCTGGTTCTTCACAGCCTTGGATTCCCAAGCCATCTCGCGTGGCGAGCCACGTACCAATGATGTCTCTACCACCACTCTCATATCCTAGAACAGTACTCATCAAGGAACTGCTCGTTTTATGGATCCCCTTTCCGCCTAAAAAACTTTAGGAACAACTCGATGTCCCCGAGACCCATGGATGGCCCTGTCTGGCCGCAGTTCTCTCCGGGGGGTGGGGGTACACAAAGGAGTGACCACGAGTCTCTGGACCATGACTCTAACACCAATCCTAGACGGCTCAGGAACAACTCCTGGTGCCCCAACTCTATGAGTGGTCTTGTTCGCCCGGAGGTCTCACGTGAAGGGGGGGGGGGTACTGTAAGGAATCCGCTCCTCGGCTTACTGTTTCCCTTACATGCAGACTTGTGCGGTCCTGGAGCACTTCTCCTGATGTTTGCTGCAGCCTGGATTCACTCACCAAAGTAATGCTGCCACACGCCCCTTCTGCCATTGGTTCACGGACCTTTAAGTATTGCCTTCCCATAATGCTCCCTGCCGAGCATAGTCCTTCCTGGATGTCTCTGTGTTCTGCCATAAGCCTTGTCTTGCCTGTCTCCTTGGTTCCTGAGACCGGCTTCTAGTGTCACGCAGCGGTCTGTTCCTGTGCTGAAGCGGAGTACTCTCCTTGTTGTCTTCAGCTCTCTGGTTCCTGTGACCGGCTGCAGGTCTTATGCAGCGGTCAGTTCCTGTTTCCTGTGCTGAAGCTGAGTACTCTCCTTGTTACTTCAGCTCCTTGTTTCCTGTGACCGGCTGCTATATTCATGCAGCGGTCTGTTCCTGGTTTCCTGCACTGAAGCGGAGGTTTCCCTGAGTATCTTCAGCTTCCTGGTTCCTGGGGCCTACTCTTTCCCTAATCTAGAGAGGCCGTGTCCTGGTTCCTGCGCTGAATCGGAGGATTCCCCAGCCCGCTCAGGACTCTTGCGCTGAAGCACTGGTTTACCAGTGCAGCTAGGCGGTGTGCTAATCTGGTCTGTCTACCACCTCCTGAGACCAGTACCATGGGCCATGGTCACCGCACGCGCAGAGGCCACTCCCGCACTCCTAAGCTGAAGCGGGGCTCTCCTGACTACCTGTTGCCGAACTCCTGCTTGAACAACGTTTACCCTGATGTCTCCAGTCCTGACCCTGGCGTGTCCACCGACGATGCTGTCTTCTCCTATCCTGATCCTGCTACGTACGACTACGAACTGCGCAATCCGGATCAGCCTGCGCGGTCTCAGGTCAGTGCTTTTACAACCCCACCTCAGCCACGCGGTCCGACCCAGGTTTGTGGCGAGCACAGTCGTGACAGGATGTCCCATCTGTTGATGTTATAGAGCCTGGGGCTTACTGGACGGTGTAAAGATGCCATTTATGAAGATCAGGCTCACACACGGCCGTGTGAGTACAAGATATCAACACTCATATTTTTCACCTTTCCCCTTCCACCACCTCCCTCCCTTCTTTCCATCTGTCCTGGAACTAGATTCCATATTCTCTGTCTCCCTTTCTAGCTTATGGGATTTATTTCTCCCTAGTTCAGCTGCTTGTTATTTCCCTGTCCCAGCAGCTTGCTGCATGTGAAAAGGCAACATTATTGCTACATGTTGTTTACACAACCTGTGTTGGTTGCCTGCCTGCATCTCCTATTCTCCTAGCTGGGAGTGGGCTATTCATACCCCCCTGCCCTTGCTGACAGTTAGTATAGTCTCACTTCCCTTCTAGTGTGACCCTTGCCCCTCACTTCCTTTTCACCCTGGACTCTGAGTGAGTACCTGCCTGCTATTTGCCCCAGCAAGGCCTTTCTGTTTTACACTGTCTCATCATTGATACACAGCACTTCAGACAGAGAAGCTCTCTCTACCTACATTACATCTACAAGTACCTTTCTCCCTGTGATTTTCCCTCAATAAAACTAAGAAAGACAAAAGGACTTGTTGTGCTTTGGAAGAGGGAAGGCATGAGTTAAGCTTACTGGAATTATTCATACATCATTCGTGACCCTGGTTCCAGGAAAGCATCCCTTGCCTGTTTACATTGCATGTTTCTGCCTTGCATTGTGACAGACTATTTGTGTCCCTTCTATCATTTTCTTTTTTTTTGTTTCAATTTTTTTTTTATTGTTTTGGAGAGACACAACAAATATTCAACATTGGTACACATGTATTGTTCAAGTATTACCAGTTGTGTTTAAAACAAAAAAAAACCTCTACAATTCGTTATCAGTGCTTAAATAAAATATTCGTTTTAACATAGTCTTTGTGTTAATATGATCTGTTTCCACATCTTAGGCTGTGCTAGGGAAGAAGCCGCTTCCTTGCGTGACTCTCGTAGAATTTCGAAAAGAATAGAGAAGAACAGAGAAAAGAAGAGAAAGAAAGGGGGGGGGGGAGGGGGAGCCCATTTATCTAGTTTCTCTGTAGTTATGTCTATGTGTTCCTAATTGCCAGGCCAAATTTCCCAGATTTTGTGAAATTTGTCAAGTTTTTGGCTCAATTGCGCTGAAAGGAGCTCCATCATTTTTATTTCCCTTAGTCTCCGTAACACCGTCTGTCTAGAGGGCGCGTTCACCTTTTTCCAGGCCGCTGCAATAGCGCAACGGGCTGCCGTAACCACGTGAATTGTCATTTTACTTTCCGCCGTTTCCAGATCTTCGATTGGTTTGGCCAGCACCATGGTCAGCGGTTCCACCTCCACCCCCAGGTACTCTCGGATCAATGTTTGAATCATGACCCAGAATACCTGAATTTTTGGACAATTCCACCAAATATGAGCCATATCTCCTTTTTGCCCGCATCCCCTCCAGCACAAATCCGGGGACCCGGGGAAAATCTGGCTCAGCCTGCTTGAGATTAGGTACCAATTAAACAAAATTTTATAAATATTCTCCTTAATAGTGGTACAGATTGATGTTTTTGAAGCTGCTTCCCAGATATCCTCCCAATCTTCTCTATCGATCTCTGCATTCAAATCTTCTGCCCATTTAATCATGTACTGCACCGACACACTTTATTCGAGCAAATACCCGGTATGTACCTGGCAGATACCTGGAATGCGCCGCTCCTCACCTCTGACAAGCCCCGTTGCATTTGCCTTCCCAGCCTGGGTTCATGCCTGGCTGACGGGCGGCTGATCTGTTAAATGATAATGATTAGGATTTAATAGGCTGCAATGCTTCGCGTGTCTACCAGATGGCATAAATTCATGAATTGTAATGCAGTATATATATATATACTGTGCAGTATTGCAGCCAGCGGGAATAAAATGCTTCAATCCCTGCCTAGAAAATACCTCAATGCACTCGGGCAGAAAACAGTCACAAACCTCAATACACCCGGGTATACCCGAATTCGTGGGACTAGCCGAGCTCGAATAAAGTGTGTCGCCAGTGTAGCTGTGTTGGGAACAACCCCCCGATCGTGCCAAGCCCAGATATATTTCCGAGATCAGCCCTTTACAGTAATATCCTTTCCTACACAGTCTTTCAAAATTTGTTAGAGTTTGGAATGTCGAATTCTACAGTATGTGCCCTCACCATCTCCACACTTGCAATAGGCAAAACAAGGCAGTGAAATAAAATGCGGTTTCTTTGGATAAGACCTCAGAAACACAAAATACAGGAAATATACACAGCAGCAGCTTCCTGCTCAGCTAGACAATGGGGTATTCACCCCCCCCCTCCTCGCCCACCTGGCTGAGTACAGCACCGATACAGTCGGAAGCATCGGTCTGCACAAAGAAATGCTGTGTGTAATCTGGTGTTGCCAGAATGGGAGCACTGGCCAGTGCTGTCTTCAATGCCTGGAATGTTTCCTCACAGGCAGGAGACCAGGCTACCAGAACCGAGAGTCGTTTCTGAGTCAAGTCAGTCAGGGGTTTGGCAAGGGCACTATACTGGGGGACTAACGCTGTGCTCACCACAAAAAAGTCGGGACTGAGGTGGTAATTGTTAGAAAGTGCCACCCACAGCCACGGGGGCACGTCTGGAGAGCGGGTTGGTCGAGGTAGACGGGTCGAGGATGGAGAGGTCAGAGTTGTCGTAATACTCGCCGAGGTCAGAGTAGGAGAGGTCTGGATCGCAGAAGGTACTATTGGCCAAGATCGGAATTGGAGATAGTAGAATAGTTGTTGTCAGATTGCCGGGGTCAGGGTTGGAGAGATGTGGAGGGTCAGAGGTAAGCCGGGGTCAGTAAGCCAGAGGTGCGGAGTCCAAGGATAGAGCCAGGTTGGTACACGAAACAAGATAGAGCAAGAGGAGGCTGCGAAGGCAAAGGAGAGGTGAAACAACGATACATGGATCTATGCTCAGCCAATTTGCCAGTGGGGCAGCTAAGCATATGAAAGGGTTACTTTTTTTACTTTGGTAGGAATCACTTCACTCAACTTAGTGATTTGGAGAGCACTGGTTTAGCAGTCTCCTAAACACAGACAAATACGAGCTCGGGAAGAAAGGAGTCAGACAACAGTGCTGCTTACACACTTCAAAGTTTTATTCAGCTGTGCCCTGATATATATAGAAAACTAAGGGCATGTTAATACATATTATAGGCTAAAGCAGTAAAATTCCGGGCATTATTGAAAACCCTGCTCTCTGATTGGTTAAAATTTAGGGCATTATCCACAGTAATGCCCTGAATTTCAGCTGTTTGCAAAATGCCGTTTTCAATCTGTTTATTTCCAGCCAATCAGCTTTCAGAACAGCTGAGACAGGGCAGGGGATTGGTTTGAATTAAGTAAACGCTCTGAGACATGGCAGGGGATTGGTCAAAAAGTATCAGCCACAGTTTGACTCCTCCTCCTCACGAGCTGACTGAGATTTTCTGAGCAGATTCAGTTGAATTGGAGAAGGGGGGGGGGGAGAGAGACTGCAAAGAAGTAAGTGTGTTGTGTATAGAGGTGTAGTGTTGTGTGTGTGTGTGTGTGTGGGGGGGGGGGGGGGTGTAGAGGTGCTGTGTTGTGTTTAGAGCCGGGTGAGAGTCTGCAAAGTTTAGTAAGTGACTGTATTTTTTATTGTGGCTGCAGTGTGTGTGTGTGTTGTGCTGTTGTATGTGTAGCAGTAGTTTGTGTAAGTGTAGAGCTGATGTGTGTGTGTGTGTGTGTGTGTGTGTATAGAGCTACTGTGTGTGTGTGTATATATAGAGCTCGTGTGTGTGTGTGTGTGTGTGTGTGTGTGTGTGTGGCAGTGTTTATGGGTGTAGCATGTGTGTGTAGCAGCAGAGTTTGTGTGTGTGTGTGTGTGTAGAGCTGCTGTGTGTGTAGAGGTGCTATGTAGTGAGTGTAGAGGAGGTGCTGTGTTTTGTGTCTAGAGCTCCAGTGTGTGTGTGTGTGTGTGTAGAGGCACTGTGTTCTGTGTGGTGGAGTTCTGTTTTGTGTGTGTATGTAGCAGCAATTTGTGTGTGAGCTGCTCTGTGTGGGTGTGTGTGTGTGTGTGTGTGTACAGAGGAGGTGGCAGTGTGTGGATATAGATAGCTGCAGTGTAAGAGTATATAGAGGTGGTTTCATGTATTTACCATTTTATTTGAATAAAAAAATCTATTTAACTATACAAAAGTGTCTATTATTTATGAAATAAGCCTACATTTAGCCTATAATAGTAATAATCCCCTCAGAACAGGGCATTACTGGCTAATAATGCCCTGGCTGGGTTAAAGTCCCTCGGCTTCGCCTCGGGCCTTCAACGCTTCCAGTCAGGGTATTATCGGCCAGTAATGCCCTGTTCTGAGGGGATTATTACTTAAACATATCATGTTTAACAATGAGAAATAAGTTTCTGTAGAGGTTATGTACCTGTGTCTTTGGACAAAGCATTAGTAAATCATTACATCTGGCTTATGTTTGGCCAGCAGTTTCTACTTCTACATTACAAAGAGAAATACAGGGAATGTTTCTCAAGAGCTTGCAGCTATATTGTTTAGGACTTTTTACTGCTCTTGTGCTATTGTATAAAAGACAGTCTGAGAACAACAGAAGTAAATAAAGATTACAATTAGCATAGTGAGTTAATTCTCTCAGTACTGGAACAGCCCTGTATAAGAAGGATAAAGCTAGCAGACTATATTCACCCTTTCAATCCCTGAGACTTGTAGAGCTGACATATAATTTTAACCCCTTCAGCATATATAGGGGAGAGCATCCAAGGAAAACCCTGCAATGTGAAGGTGTGTGCAAAACGAGGGCTGTGGTAGGAGACAAATCAGGTGGAATGAGTATGGCGATAGAAGGGTTAATCAGGTCATTAATAAAGACATTATACCCGGCTGATTAACCAAGAATCGCATTGGGACTGAAGGGGTTAACTGTATGTGCATCACACTGATCTGTTTTCCCCTACACCATCTTTCTTGTCCCGATTTTGCAGTCTATTCCCTGGCTGCAGTAATAGGAATGTATACAAATTGTGCCAATTGGTTTTTAGACACCAGAGGGAGCTGTGAGCGCTAAACCAAGCGCTAATTGAAGACGCGTGGCTATGTATGGGTGGCTGCGTTGAAAGTATAGGTATCCATTTCTTTGAGCTCTCGACCTCGCAACCGCAAGGTAAAGTGAGTAAGTGGTTTGCGGTCTAGCTGAAGTGGTTCCTGTCAAAATGTATCAGCTACCTTGTTAGCTTCCTAACTTGAAAGAGAGAAAGTCAATTGATGTGGGAACGGGGTTAAAACCGCAAACCACATCATAGACCGTTCAATTAAATAAGCTAACTCGCGAACGGAATAAGCTAGCAATCTAATTTTTGGAGTGCAGGCAGGAATAATGAAACCATACAGACACAATTTATAGTAGTGGCACAAGCAGAACATATTGTTTAAATAAACTGTGTTATACTGTGGGGTTTAAATGTACAGACAGGAAAACTTTTTTTCTGTAAGACCGGGAAAAATCCTTTAGCATGCAGATATGCTAAGGGTGAATGAACTGAGGGTTTTTTCAATTCCGTACTTCAAAGGGCAACTGCAGAGAGGGCGCCTCAATGGCTATGAGATGTCCGCAGTTGAAAAGCCTCAGCAATCCTAGGTGTTGGGATGGCTGGGATATTGTGAGCGCCAGATACCATGTAAAGTATGCGTACTTCACACTTGGTGGCCAAGCCCCAGACTCAGTGTCGCCAAGGTAAGGGGTTGACCCTGGTATGCTAAGGAGCTCAGGTGTGAAGTTGGCACATGCTCCGGCAACCCCAGAGGCAGCCCCTGCCCTTTCTGCGAAGTGCTGGCAAGTTGAGGATAGGTAGGGAAAATATTCCCACGGGCGGGATTGGGTGCATATGTTAAGGATAAGGCTCTGAACCCTATAAAAATGCCTGCAGCCCACACCCAGTCAGATTCATCTGATTTTAACCAAGTTCCATCGTCTGCGGTTCCGGAGTGTGAAGGGTTAAGTTACATCGGAACACTACTTGCCCTGTGTTGTTATGGGTGTGATGGGTTCTGTATAAATATGCAGAGAACTAAATAACCAAGTAATTAATATTAATATTATCATTGAAGTATTTATACTTTATACGTATTACTCTATATATGTTTTGTCAATTGAAAGTAGCATTGGGCACCCCTGTCTTGTGTTTGTATAAATATGCAGAGAAACAGGTTCGACGGGCACGCCTTATATAAGTTATATCAAGTTGCGATGGTCGGTGCTCACTTCTCCAAAGGGGCTTCCCTGTATGGCCCGTATAATCCTATAATATGAAGGTAGATGAAGAAGAGAGTACAACAGATGTCTATTCCAGACAATGTTATTAAGCGACAGGAAACCCGCGTGTTGACCGGACACAGCAGCTTTGATCTAGCTGGGGCCCGCACCCTGATGAAGGTGGCTGTGTCCGGCCCAAACATTGGGTTTCTTTGGCTAAATAACATTTGCTGAAATCTCTTTATAAATGTTTCATCTTGTTCTGTGGGATTGCAGGATGTTCCTGCCGGGTACAAAGAGGCAGAATGTGAGAAACTGGAGGGGACGGATAAGGGAGAAAATAATGAGAGGATGAGGGTGTGAGGGATCAAACCCCCCTATTTAATATGGTGAGAAGTGGGGTCAGGTGAGGGGAAGTTACTGCGCTGTTTGCTCTGCATTACCCACTTCTCACCGTATCAAGTAGAAAAGGGAGACGGTGTCAGTATGGAGCAGAACTGCTGGACCCGAGAGAGAATCGGGAGCAGTTATCTGCCTCTCGGGTGCCAAACGGGAGCACCAGATGTACCTGCTTTTTACCCATAGTGTAGGACAGTACTGTGTGTTACTATGTTGCGCTAAGAGGACATCACTATCCTTATGGCTGCTGATCTCTGACGCTTTATTCTGCGGTTTGTATACTAGTACAATGTTTCCCAACTCCAGTCCTCAGGGAATCCCAACAGGTCAGGTCTTAAGGATATCCCTGCTCCAGCACAGGTGGCTCAGTCAAAATGACTGAGCCGCTGATTGACCCAACTATGCTGGAGCAGGGTATCCTTAAGACCTGACCTGTTGGGGTTCCCTGAGGACTGGAGTTGGGAAACACTGATCTAGATGGTTATGTTATAACTTATTTCTGAACCATTAATGTCATTTGCAGTGAATGAAATGAAGTTCCTGTTTGAGGAAGGACCATATGTTTGTTTTGGCGCCCCTGTCTCCTCTGACTCCTTTTTGGGGCTGTTTTGTGTTAATAATATTTGGTTTGAATGCTTATACTAAATGCTGTATATTTGTCCAAGAAAACATATCGTACTAATTACATTCCTTCTCTTTTATACAGACACAGCTGTCACCCAACAAATATAAATCAAGGAACCTTCTATCTCGGCACCTACGAGGAGCACTGCCCACTACTAGCATGGACAGAGGAGCATTGCCCACTATCAGCATGGACAGGGGGGCACTGCCCACTACCAGCATGGACAGAGGCGCACTGCCCACTACCAGCATGGACAGAGGCGCACTGCCCACTACCAGCATGGACAGCGGTGCACTGCCCACTACCAGCATGGACAGAGGGGCACTGCCCGCTATCAGCATGGACAGAGGAGCACTGCCCACTTCCAGCATGGACAGAGGAGCACAGCCCACTACCAGCATGGACAGAGGCGCACTGCCCACTACCAGCATGGACAGAGGGGCACTGCCCACTACCAGCATGGACAGAGGGGCACTGCCCCCCACTACCAGCATGGACAGAGGAGCACTGCCCACTACCAGCATGGAACCACGCTTGTTAAGTGAGTATAGTAGCTATTTTGGTGGCTCTGAAATCTGTAGCTGAGCATAGAAGGGGGAGGAGGGGTGTTTCACTGTAACTATGAATGTAGTGTAAAACTTTCTAGAATTGAATCGAGGATCAAAATGCAATTAGCTAGAGAGAGAGAACAGGAATCCTCTTTGTTGGTGCACAAAAAAGTAAGGAAGGTGCCATATAGGCCAACATCATCAAATCAGAAGAAAACCATATTGGTGGTCTATAGCAGGGGTGCGAGGTTCTCAGCGGGGGCGCGGGGTTTACAGAGGCCCCGCGCGCTTCCTGAATACACTTACATTTAATGCTGGGGAAACGGCGAAGGCCTCTGTAAACTTCTCTTACCTTGGCTCAGGCGTCTTCTGGAGATGCTGCGTCAAATGACGCCGCAGGGTCATGTGACCTCGCGTTGCCCTGGCAACGTGACTTCATGACGCCAGAACATCGGAGCCGGGGTAAGGGAGGGGTGTGCGGAGAGGGGGACAGTCGGCAGGGGGCGCAGGGGAGAAAGATTGCGCTCCCCTGGTCTACAGAGGCAGATAATAAGTATGTCTAGAGTTAAAGCCTAACCAGTAGCAACATTTAGCTAATAAGGGCTAGTACCAAATTGTAAGACCTGATAATGAAATGGTAACAGGCACTTGGAATGATAAAATGCTGCTAATAATTAGCTGTAAAAACACTTTTAATGACCAATAGGGTAAGACTATTAATGTGAACTAAAGAATAAAACCAGCTGCAGTGAGCAGAGGTGGTTAAAACAATGTGAGGGCATATGAGTGCCTAAATGCACACTGCTGGCAGTTTATACAATCTGAATTCATTTATTGTAGCAAACTAGTAGGTGTAATTGGAAATGATTGCTAATAGTTACCATGGGGGTGCAAATGAGGAATCCAATGCAAAAAAGCCTATATTAAACCCACACTTCCTGTATAAGTGAAACCAGCAGTGTCATAATATCTGGAATAGAAGCTAATAAGCAATAGAGTAACTTGGTCAGAACCCCTCCTGATCATAATATTGGAATACTCAAAACCACATCAATATTGTTCGTACAGTTTGATTAGCCGCCCGGTAAAATATGCCACTCAACCACTGCAGAAATAAAGACCGCCCCAGGGAAGTAGAGGGGGCCTGATAACGTTCCATCTGTTTCTAGAACAAGATCGCTACATCAGGTGTTTCCCAAAGGGTTCTGGGACAGAAACTGCTGCCTGAGATCTCCTGTACACAGACCTCTCACCGTCTGACTGCTGAATAACAACCCAACACGCGTGTTTCTGAAGAAGCCACTAGGTGGTAGAAGAACAAATGGATGGCGGACAAAGGGAGGGAACGTATCCTTTCTTTTGTGCCCGTGCCTTCAAAGAGACTTGAATATGTCTGGTGGTATGGTCTTTAACCCCTTTAAGCTACCAATAGAATACCGGGTGGCAAAGGTGGATGAGGAGGGGTGCATACGATGTTCCTGTAACAGGTGTGACTTCCCAGGTGGCAAAGTGACCTGGGACCCAAGTGTGCCTGCTGCGGGGCACAGTTCCTGTAGCCCGTACTGCTGCGGCCTAAGGAACCCGCAGAGAAAGAAGCGATCGACTCCAATACTGGGCAGTCAATACAGCTAATCAACCTACCTCGATCATGGAGGCTTCGGAGGGTTCATGCACCCTAACCGTCGTTCCAGACTCGGTTCCAGATACGATTCCGTAGCAACAGATGCTGGCACCACAGATTTTGGAACCCCAGATTTTGGAACCAAAGAAGGGTAAGGTAGAAGTAGAGAGAAAAGCAAGGAGCACTGCAGCAAAGAGAACTGGAGGCAGATCAAGGGTTAAAAAACAAAATGTTTTATTCAATAGATCATGCCCATGAAAGAGCTAAAAAAACACTCTGACGCGTTTCCCGACGTGCTGGCGCTTTATCAAAGCCTGATAAAGCGCCAGCACAGTGGGAAACGTGTCAGAGTGTTTTTTAGCTCTCTCATGGGCATGATCTATTGAATAAAACTTTTTGTTTTTTAACCCTTGATCTGCCTCCAGTTCTCTTTGCTGCAGTATACTTTGGAACAGTCTTTGTAGGTAGGACTGTATGTCACCCGGCATAATAGTCTCTGGAAGATTTCTTATATTGATGTTGTTCTGTCTGGGCCTGTTCTCCGCATCTTTCTGTGCCTCTTGTAGCTTCATTATTTGTTCCTTTAGCTGCATGATGTCAGAGTCCGCAGTGATCTGATCTTCTGTGACATTCTCCTTAGCTTCCTCGAGACCAGTGGTTCTCTTTTCTACGGCCGTGATCTCTGACCTTAGGCCTTTCATGGTCCTGAAGCTCTTCATGGAAGGTCTGTTTAATTTCTTTGACCCACGCTCTCCGATCCCTCCTGATGCTTGACTCTCTCTCCGAGTCTGCATCTGATTCAACCTCCTCCTGTTTTCGTGATGAGGCCCAGTCTTCTTTCCCTGGTATAGTTGGATTCATTGACCTTTTATTGAAGAATGTCGACGCCTCCTGTTTTTAGTTTTTTTTTGTTTTGGGGGGGGGGGGCTGGAGGGGGGTCATCCCTTTGTTGCGCTGGGCTCTCCTACTGTTCTTTTTGTTCGCTTTGCTTGCTTGGGATTGTCCATTGTCATTTATTTGCTCAGATGTTTGGACTGAACCAGGATCTTATGTGGTCATTTTAGGTGGTGTCTTGCATGTCTCTTTGTTGTTTCTTCCTTGGGCCAAGCTCGTTTCTATATGTATTTTGATGTGCTCTATTTTGCCAGGTCTATTGTCAGTTTCAGTATGTGGCTGGGTTTTTGTCCGGCCTTGCTCTCCTTCTAGACTGATGGCCCTGATTTGGCATTTGCTCTCCCTTGCTCAGTGTCTCAGTCTGAGGCCCTGACCATCAGAACCGGCCATTAGAAGCAGAAGAGGGGTATCTGGCCAGTCGGTCAGTATTTTGTTTAGCCTGCTGAGGTGCAGGTGACTGATTTGGGAGGTCGTCCACGCCGTCTCTGCCTTTCTCTTTTACAGGGCTCCAGCAGCCATTTTGGATCTAGTCTGGCCTATCCTGCAGTCTGATCACGTCTCTCCCCTCCATCTCCACTTACCTGCGGTCTTCTCTGCCCAGGTTGGGTCTCTTCACACTCCCCCACCTCCTCTGGTGGGTCAATTTGGATGGGTGGAGCTAGGCCCGCTGGTTGCACCGCATCACCGGTACTTGCCTCAGCCGTCTCTCTCGTGGCACTGCTCCGGCAGCCTCCGCATCTCTCTCCTCCCTACCTCCTTACATTTCCTCCATTCCTTTCTTCTATGCTCCCCCAACCCCCCCACCCCCCGCCACTTGCACCGTTCTGCCCTCCGACCGCGTCCTCCAGACTAATGCCTCAGGTTTAGTTGCATCCCCTCTGCATGGCGTCCATCTTGTGCTGGAGTGGGAAGCGTGACCTGCGATCCCGGTAGCTTTGGCTGCTCTCCGGTTCCCGTGGATCCTACGTACGGTTCGTCTCCCCCTGGTCTGAAGATCTTTTTACAGTTATTTTGGGGCACTTGTGACGACTTTTGCATTCTATTTAGCCCCTTTCTAGCAGAGCTGAGCTGAAGTGCTAATGGCTCGATCCGTGTCCAAGCCACGCCCCCACCGTTCCTGTTTTTATACTCCTCCTTGGGGCTGCAGTTTCTTCAGGGAGGGAGGGAGTGTTTTCCACAGGGGACTGCACTTATTCCTATAGGCCCCGTGGGAATGGAGGCGCTGCAACACCGAGCAAGAAGCTGTCAAGATCCTTAAAAGCCTGTCCTGATTATCCCCAAACAACACCGGTGGATGCTCAGAGCCTCCTGTGAGCCACACAGGTAGCGCCATCACCAGATAACCACAGGAAATCTCCTTTAGGGTGGGGGAACATGGGTGACACAAATTAGGGATAGTAATATTAAAGCGTGGATACAATTATAAGCTACATGTTCTAGTGAAATAAAAACAGCCATCATTTGTCTGTTATACTGAGAATATTATTGTTATTGAATTTTGAACAAAAACTCCCAACATGTGCAGGAGTCGGGGCTAGCCATAGTGTATCAAGTACTGATCCGGTGTAGTCGTAGCATTAGAAGCTCCTCCTGCTTTGCACTGCAACTCGGTCCAGCTCTCCCCCCTTCCTGCCCCCACCTCCCACCTTCCCCCCCCTGCCCCATCCAGGACAGGCACATACCTGGTGCCTGCCAGCTCATCCCCACGTGGACTCTTCATTAGCATGGCGGCTGAACGGGGGGGGGGGGTGCGCGCATCTTGCCAGCACTTCGCTGACATCACTCAGCGGCTGTGCGTCTGACAAGGCAGGTGGGTATACCTGCTCACAAATGTATAAAGAAGTCACCTGTTCCGGCCCCGATTACGCTCAAAAATTAAGTTATATGTCCCAATGGGAATCAGATGTGGGACCGTTGCAAGAAGATGAAGACTGGGACGAGATCTTTACTGCGGCAGCTAAAAGCTCAATTTGCACCACGTTAAAGGAGAACGCATATAAAATGTTAATGAGATGGTATCTCACCTGTCACGGGAGCTTGTGCAGGGATAAAATATAACACCAAAAATCACTGGGTCGAATCGAATGCGACCATGATATGATAAATAAAGTTTATTCCTTAGAGATAAGGTGAACACACAGGATTGTACAAATAACACACAGAATATGGACACTTACGTGGGAAGGGGTCAATGAAGTAATCAGGACAGGATTAGCAATTCATCAGGCATCAGGTATCAAGTCTGGAGGTTGTTTGAACTGGGGCGCTCCCTATGATTTGTGGCGGAGAAAGTGCTGCAACGCCTAAGCTATTCAAATAAATTGGAATATAGATATGTGATTGTGTACGAAGTGTAAAAGAGTATATAAAAATATATACTGGCCCTTTTTTGATGATTTCCTGGTTGCTGTGTCATAGATTGTTCTATACATTTTATGGTTCTCCACATGTTTGCATTTCATATGCTTATGTCTCCACTGTATACCCATTAAAGACCTTTTTTATTGTTGTTAACCCTTGTTGGCATACACTCCTTTTGGTCATCTGGGAAACGGGGAGAGGAGACACTCACACACTACACCCATCGGGGGATAATTCTGCTGAGACAACCCAAACACCATCCATACAGGACATCACCCTCTGAGGACAAGGACTCACATTAGGCCGTGTGAGTTTTATGTATATTGAGACTCCAGCATATGAGTCTGTAATAAATCCACTACAGTCAGCGTTGAGGGAGAGACACCACACAAGCCCGTGTGAGTCACTGAATCCATAATTTTATGTATTCTTTGATTAGTTAAAGTGGAAAACCAATTATCAACCCCTCCAGCATTATCCTCCTCCTTGCTTCCACCCCCTGTCCACTGCCCTTCACTCTTTCCATTGGATTCAATGGGCTCAGCCGCCATAGGCTTTTAATGGAGCAACTTTGCCATTAGAATCAATGGAGACTCCACCGCTAAAGGCTATGAGAAATCTCAGCGGCTCACTCCTCCATTGGATTCAATAGGGCCGGCGCCGCCATAGAGGATGCATGGGCCGGCGCCGCCATAGGATTCAATGGAACCTCCGCTATCATTGAAGTCAATGGGCAAACCACACTTTTCATAGTTAACCCTACTTCGTTCGGTTGAGCAGAGAGGGTCGGGAATTGCCATGCAGTTATGCCGGAACTATGACTACATGGTGGCCAAATCCCAGCCCTCTGGTCCTCACGGAACCGGAGTTATGGGTTTTCAGTTTACACTGTTTTACACTTAGTGTTTAAAAGCCACGCGGCTTTTCTCCGCCATTGCGGTCAATGGTGGGACCCTCATGGCCGGAGCGACCCTTTCTCGTCGCCACTAACTGTCGGATCCAGTTGGGGTCGAGTGAGGGAGTTCCTATGGGCTAGGGGAAAAAAGAATTTTATTGCTGGTCGCCCTAGAATAAACGTTTCACACGTTAATTAGTGGTGAACTTGACCGCAGCCTAGTTCCCATGCCAATTGAGAGATCAAGCTCTTTCAAAGACATTGTATCCGCTTTTGTGGTTTTGCGGTCCGGCAGGCTGCCAGCTCGTTCCTGGAGGTCGGACTCGAGGAATCCCCATTGAAATACATTACTCCATTCACTTTCAATGGGGAAGCTCCGCTCCTCCCCTCGGGCGCCACCTGCAGGTCTTCTCAGGTATCGGGCCCAAATCTGTGAAATCTCCATAGGATTATATGGAGCTCCAATGGAGGCCTATGGAACAGGCTGCAAATGGAGACTGAAAGGGAAGAAAGGGCCATAAACCTGTAAATACAATTAACCCTTTCCCTCCCGACCTGATCCCAGTGTATGTGGTTGGTGCATACCTTAAGGGTAAAAACACCGATAATTGGAACCATATATAAATTCAGCAAAGAGAACACATCTTGAACTGAGGTAGGGGAATAAAAATACATGTAATCACTCTGACTGTGAGAACATGATAACCAAAGGGACATACATTTGGGTTGTGAAGCAGGGGAACATATATATTATAGGTACATTTCTGGTTAACAACTTACTTCCCAAACGGTTACAGGTGGTGCCTAATGGGGGTGACCCCTTTAGTAAACGCTTGGCACCCCGTTACCGTCACATCACCCCACTAAAATTATCCAGATTTGTCCCAGGATACTCCCTGTTGTGCCCGAAACAATGTGGAGAATCAGCTGATCTGTTACTTGTGCTGTGGTCTTGCCCTCAAATGGCACCTTTTATGGGAGAAAATTAAGGATTGGCTCCAGAGAATTTTGGCCTCAATATTTCAATGGACCCATGGCTGTTCCTTCAGAACAGACCAACACCAGGTCTGGCCAGAGTGGAGAGTGAATTAGTTGCTCATTTTGCAATGGCAATGAGGTGCGAGATCGCAGCCTTGTGGAAACAAAAAATAAATTCCAACAATTCCTAAAATCCAGAACAGAATTTGTTGGTTTGCCAGATGGAAAAATTGACAAGTTTAGTTAATGACACTGATGTTAAATGCCAAAAAGTCTGGCTACCATGGTAAGCCCAGACAGATATCCCAGGGGTGAATACTGTCACGATTTCACTATGATAGTAATAGAGGCATTCTTGTTTGACGATGGGTAGAGAATTTGAGCTTGGGTTGATAGTATCTACAAATGGGTGTGAATCGGACCGCACGGGGAGAGAGACCACATGACCTAAGCAAAATAAAGGCATATGCAATATGAAAGAAGGAACGCCCCCCTTTCACCCCACCCCCGCCTATTGTTATGTATTTTTGGTTTGTTTATGATTTTATTTGAACGTTTGCTGAAACAATGTATGCATTATGTGTAACCCATCTCCCCCCCCCCCCCGGTCGCATATCGGACCCCTAGGGTGTAATGAGGGCTGGCTACATGTCTTATGGTGGTGCATACCTGCTGGTAACAGGAGGGCCTGAGTCTCCCGCGATGGTATGGGGGACAACAGGGACAGGCTTCTGGGGTGAGTGCCTTCATCTTCTAGCAAGGGTGCAGCGCCTCCATCTCTGGCGAGCCCTATAGGGGTAGGGTAAAATCCTCCCAGAGAAGCCCCCACAATAGGACGAGAGATTTCAGTCTCAGTCTCTTGTAAAAAGTATCAAGTCTCTTTATTGTACAACAGCTCACAGCAGCAGCAGCATACACAGCGTCTTTTCCTCCTTCTCCCTCTCCTCCAGACTGTACCCCTTCAGGATGGGCTGTCTGGGGCTCTCACTGCTCCCTGTCACCACCCCAAGCCAGAGGCACTCAGGGTGGGGCTAGCTCTTCCCTCACCCCCCTAAGCAGGGTGAGGGGCACTGGTCCACCTATTGCTAACTAGGCCCTACTGCTCACGAACCTAGCTAACTCACTTCTCTGACTGTTCAGTCAGGCACTCCAACACTAACTGCCACTGACAGGATCAGGCAACTAAATTTAGACAGCCCCACCCCTCATGATGTTGTAGCAGGTCCCTCCCCTGTGTCTCTTGCCTTCCACACAGAGTCAGGGGGCCTACCTCCACCAATCAAGGCAGGGCTTGAAGCGGGGGAAACCCATGATAACTACTGGCGGCATGCCCTTAGAAGGACTTACACCATTTGGAGAAAGATATATAGCCCAAATTCTTACCAAGGCTACATATGTATTTACGCTTTGCCCTGAAACCAATAAAAATGTACGTTCCCCCCTCAAAACAATATGTTTACCCATGTGTTTGGGTTGACCACATATGCCCATCACAATACCTGTTTGGCTGAGAACACCTTGGTAATCATTAGAGAGAAAAATATATATATATAATTATATATTTTTAGGGTTTCTGTTCCTGCCCACCACCTTAGAGTCAGACTGGTTTTACAGATTAGATGTATTATTTGGTTCTTTAAAACTCCATTCTAATCAACTGTAGCTTTAGAGGATGTGTATGTGTAGCCGGTCCTCCCTGTCCCAACCTCACATTGGGCCTCTTCAGGGAATTCTCACTCTGGTTACAGGGACTTTGGTGGTGCATACCTGCTGGTAACAGGAGGGCCTGGGTCTCCCGCGATGTCATGGGGGATAACAGGACAGGGTTCTCTGGGGCTGAGCCCGAATTCTTCTTAAGGGTGCAGCTCCTCCATCTTGTGCAGCCCCCTGGTGTATGGGGTGGAGTATCTGCAAAAGAGTTATCTCCCTCTCCTCCCAATATACACCACTCTCCGGCAGGAGGTAAAACAAAAGGGTTCTTTATCATCCAGACTGGTAGCAGCAATTACACAGCACTTCAGCAGAAGGGTGTTCACCACCAGGATGATCTCTAGACTCACTCCTTGGTGGAGCAAAATAGTATCTCCCCTCTCCCCTAAGGGAGAGCCTTTAGCTTACCAGAGCCCTGGTAGCTTAATTTGAACCCACCATCCTCTTTTTTAACTGCAGAGGAACCACCTCTCTCCAAGACTAGAGAGGAACACTGTCTGACAACTGACTTAGACTAAAACAGGAAGGGGTAATCCTTTTAGTACAGATCCAGTAGTCCCACCCCTGTGCCTTTGACTGACACACGGCATGAGCACTACCTTCTCTGACCAACTGAATCCCAGTGGTTGGGGCAAACCCATTTAAACTCCTGGCAAACCTGCCCTTACCAGGGATTATTGCACAGGAGGAGGAAAGAATAATAGCCCAAACCTACCTGGGCCATATATGGAAACTATCCCTAGCAACTAACTATTGTTAAAGTGAACAATCCCTGCACCATGATAAACATGGGTGGTAAGTGTCTTGTGCATTCAGTGAATTCAACCTTCTGCAGATAACGTGGTAACTTTGTTTCAGTTCCATATCTACTGGTAAACCTAAAAAATGTAATCTCTCAACCAGATAACTATTGCTTTTCCAATTCATCAGCCATCTGTGTTTTTACACTTTTCTGTGGACCAGATGGGTGTTTTTTTGTGTGAAAAATGTGCATTGATGAGGATATTGTCCAAGTATGGTTAGACAATTGTGATGAGTATAAGTACTTTTGGTAGCCGAGGATTAATATTTAACCAATTGGATGAATGATACTCTTATTGAGGGAAAAAAGGTGAATATAGATTTCTGTCTTGTTGAGTTACATAGTAGATGAAGTTGAAAAAGACATGTCTATCATGTTCAACTAATACTACATTTAGACGACATATACTTATCCTATATTTGTATTTACAGTATTTTGATACAGAGGAAGATAAACAAAAAACCCCTGTTAACGATGTCTTAAAGTTTATATAATTAACACATTAGTATGAAAGACCAGGAGTTCATTACCTTTACTTCTCATGGACAATGTTAATAATGATTTGGAGGACCTACATGTACACTTAGATAATAAATACAAATTATAGATGTATTAAAATTAATTGACTGCATGAGCTGCAGAAACAAATTTCAGGTCTTTGGCAACTACCACGAAAGTGATTGGGGCCACCAGATAAAGCCATGGGAATAGAGTAAAGAGAATATTTTGTTAAATTTGTAGTGTTAAAGTTAATTCTGTAAAACACATTAGTTATTTGATTTACTGATTGAAAATATTTGCGTTTTGTCTTTTTTGTTTTACTTCTCTTAGAGAACTGCCTGAATGAGAAGCAGAATTGGAACTCTGATATGTCCAGAAGCTGGTTGACTCTTGGCAACCCAGAAGTGCCAAAAACGAAAACTTCCAGCCACATGTTGGACACGTGCAAGGAAGCAGTGCCACATGATGGTGAATTTACAGGCCTTGTACAGCACCCAGCACAGACTGACTCTAAATATGGGTCAAGCAAAAGATATGAGGGAGATTCAAGAAGAAACTCTGGTGCTCAGCTTTTTGTAAGTGTGGGAAAAGTTTCTCACTTGAAACGGACCTGCTCGCACACCTCTGTCCACACTAGCGAGCCACCGTTTACCTATACAGATGGTGGGAACAGTTTTTCACTGACGGGAAAATGCCTTTCACACCAGAGGATTCACACACGGGAGAAACCTTTCACATGCACAGAGTGTGGGAAAAGCTTTTCACAGAAGAGCAGGCTCCTCGTACATGAGAGGATTCACACAGGGGAGAGACCTTTCACATGTACAGAATGTGGGAAAAGCTTTTCACAGAAGGGCAGTGTCTACCAACATGAGAGGATTCACACAGGGGAGAAACCTTTTACATGTACAGAATGTGGGAAAAGCTTTTCCCAGAAGAGCAGCTTGTACCAACACGAGAGGATTCACACAGTGGCGAAATCTTTCGCATGTACAGAATGTGGGAAACAATTCAGTACTCGGCACTACCTCCGCCAACACAAGCGGATTCACACAGGGGAGAAACCTGTCACATGCACAGAGTGTGAGAAACAATTCAGTTCTCAGAGTTCCCTCCACCAACATGAGAGGATTCACACAGGGGAGAAACCTTTCACATGTACAGATTGTGGGAAAAGCTTTACACATAAGGGCAGTCTCTGCAAACACGAGAGGATTCACACAGTGGAGGAACCTTTCACATGTACAGAGTGTGGGAAACAATTCAGTACTCAGAGATACCTCCAACAACACAAGCGGATTCACACAGGTGAGAAACCTTTCATGTGTACAGAGTGTGGGAAAAGCTTTCCACAGAAGATCCACCTCATCATACATGAGAGGATTCATACAGGGGAGAAACCTTTCACATGCACAGAGTGTGGGAAACAATTCAGTTGTCAGAGCACACTCCACCAACATGAGATGATTCACACAGGGGAGAAACCTTTCACATGTACAGAGTGTGGGAAACACTTCAGTTGTCAGAGCTACCTCCGGCAACACAAGAAGATTCACACAGGGGAGAAACCTTTCACATGTACAGAGTGTGGGAAAAGCTTTTTGCAAAAGAGCAAACTTCTCACGCACCAGAGGATTCATACAGGGGTGAATTAATGTGCTTGTTCAGAGTAGGGTTCAGCTATTGCCAGTACCAGTAGCATAGAAATACCATGGTGATAAAAATGGCTGTTACCTTAATACTTACCAGTATTTTTTGCCATTTTATTCTGATCTACAGGCTGCAGAGAGCTGTGAGGGAGTGGGTTTATCATTAAAAGGAATGGGCGGGTCTTGCACAGAGAGGATTCCATTTGGTCTGTCAGAGAGAGAAGGGGAACGGGTCTGGAAGCTCCATGACTTGAACATACTGCTGCTTCAAGGAATCCATACACAGCCGCTTCTTACTTGTCGGATATGGAGCAACATCATAATTGCAAGTGTCGCTCTATATGTTTAAATTCTTTTGATTCTAAATATAAAGTTTATTGTGTTGATGTTGCTTGCCTGTTATTGTAGTGACGAGAAAGAAAAAATGAATGTGTATGTTGGAGGACTTTTACATTATTGGGTCTGGGGATTTGGTGGGATGATTGTGCGGGGGGTGCTCCTTCCATAGTTTCAGAGTTTCATCAACTTGATTAAGTGTAATCAGGGATCAAATTCCCAAACCATAACGTGATATTGAGGATCACTTCATTTAATGTGAGGTTTGAATTTTCCTATAAAAGAGAAAAATAGTATCGATGACACTTACAAATCAATATCCAGACATTGCGCTACTACAAGAAACATCATTTACACGCCGAACATTCAAAGCTATTAGCTAGGTCTATTTCTCCAGCTGCAATTGAAAACGAAGAGGGACAGTATTAATTAATAGATCATGCCCCTTTACTATCACTGCTAAATTCAATCACCCTGAAGTCACGTTTACTCTAGAGTACTTAAAGGGACCGCTGAATAAAAAGAAGCCAACATAGCATTTATATGTCCCCCCACAGGGATACCAGTAAGTTATTTGCAGACACTAACATTTATTAAGCAAATATATCAAGGGACGTTAATTGTAGCTTGTCATTTTAATACCACACTCTCTCCCTTGAACAGGTGTGGTAATGTTACCGTTTTGACCAAATCAGAAACTCGTATGATTGCTCCCTTGCAGGAGCGAGAGACTACACGCGCTATTGAGCACAGTATCTCTCCTCTTCATATAGATCTTTTTTTTTATAGATATCTCCCACAGAACTCTAATTATAAAGTTATATAGGCGTGTTTACGCGGTCAGACAATGCTCCAATTACTGTAGAAGTAAAATGCCTCGAGGTAATAAACCATGACTCTATTGGACACTAAATAAATGCGTATTACAATTGAAAGAGGTTAAGAAATGGTGGGAGGATTATATAAAAATAAACAATAATTATGAAACTTCACTAGAGATAATATGGGGCGCCTCCTAGGCTGTTATGAGAGATAAACCTATTGCATTTGCTTCAGCCAATAACAATTGAAATAAAGAACAAACCATAATGCTGAGAGAAGCTATTGGCAAAAATTAAGAATCTGGAAAATTAGCATAAAACTAAGGCAGGAAATGTTGTTTTGCAAAGATTATCAAACCAAAGAGGCGACAAACTACTAGGGAAATGTGAATATTTTTAAATCTAACCATGAGACACTTCTATGAATCAGATAATAGGGTTTCATCTTTATTGGCTTTGCAATTATGTAAACAGAGACCAATATTAAAATCAACCAACGTATATCTATACAAAATAGAGCAAGCTTTCCTATTTAAAAAAAAATCTGTATAACTCGGAGGGAAAACCCCCAGAACTGGAATCTACGTTCCTAGAGAACATAACACCACCTACACTACCGGAGGAACAGGAAGAGTGTTTAAATATAGTGTTGCCCCCTTTCCCCGTGACTAAGGGAACTACGCATGCTGCCATTACCTGCGACTCACAGAAGGCCTGAGCCTCCACCGCTGGGAGCCTGGGGTGAGCTATCGTTCTCCTTGGTGCAGGGCCTCCACCTGGGAGGGATCCCAATGCAGCAGGATAACCCCTCACAGGAACCAACACAGTAAATGAATAATGATACACACACAGGTATACCTAACTTATATTTACTGACACATATAACTAAACAGCTCAATAACAATACAAGGCCCCACATACAGCACCCACACAATATGTACACCCCAGTGAGATCCCCCAAGGTACCCTGGTGCCCTGGGCACCTAACCACCCAGTGTCTACAGACCCAAGCCCACCCAAAGAGTGTGGAGTAGCGCTACCCACTATGTACGGCTGTTGGTGCACTAGGGTACCTTCCTGGTCTCTGTCCACACCAGGGTATATAGAAGATGATGGGTCCGCAGGCTGCAATGTGATCCCACGACACGATCTACTGGATCCTCTCCACCGGATGCGTCCGCCTCTTGATGGAGCTCCCACTGGAGGGTGTCCCTTAATGTCAATATGGCCTATGGTCTGGTCCCAGACCCGAAGGCCGCAGGTCCTGTCACCAGTGCGCAGATACTGTGGCGTGCTAAGTGGAGCGCCCCTATCTGGGGGCCTTCCCTGCAGCAACCACAACCTTACAAGGCTCAAGGGTCTAGCTGGGACCTGGGGGGGTGTCTGGTCTAGTCCGGGAGCCACTGGCACCAAGACACTACCTCCTCGCCATCCCTTCCACGACTGAGTGCACGGTCCTTTGCGCGCCAAATGTATCTCTCTCTCTTTCCTCCTCTCTGCATATGCCCCTGGGGATGCTAGGACATGTAGTTCCTTGCGGAGCCTTTCCAAGATGGCTGCCTGCACTACTATTACATTGCGCGTGTGCACCGCTGCTTCTGCGCATAACGCTGCAACCATGATGGCCACCGCCACGCCGGACTCACTGCGTATGCGCAACCCTTCAGTCACGCATGCGCAATCATCAAGATGGTGGTCCCCGCCGGCACCAAAGTATCGGAGCGGCTCCCCGGCTGCACAGGGCTCCAGCACCTAGCCGGTGAGCTCCGTTGACTCTGCAGCACAAAGCAGTAGCTCCTGCTCACTGGAGGTATGGAGGGGAACTCTGCTACATCCTCCCCCTGGTGGAGAATCCAACATCCCCGCTTGAGAACAACGCGTATAACACATAGCTTACACAAAAATGCACAAAATACTTCTCCCACAGCACTTTGGCTACTGTGAGAGCCTTCTGGCCTTGGTCGGGAACGCTCGGGCATACCGGGTGTAGTGATCGGTCACTACCAGGATGTTCCCGATGCCCTTTGAGTCTGCCTCGATACAGAGAAAATCCATGCAGGCTAGGTGAATGGGACTGGAGTTCTTTAAGTGGCCCATTGGGGCTGCGTGTGTGGGCAGTGTCTTCCGCTGTATACATCGCAGGCACTTTCGACAATGGCGCTCTACTGACTCCCGCATTTTGAGCTAGAAGAATCTGTCTCTCCAAGGCCGAAGGTCTTATCGATGCCCAGATGGCTATGCTCGTCATGCAGAGATCGTAGAAGCAGTTACTGCAAGCATCAGGGCAGTACCAATTCAAGACGAAGCGCTGATCCTAGAGTGAAACGCGTTGAGGGGGAGATTGTGGTGTAGCTGTGTGTTCGTGAGGTCCCAATAAAGTTTTTTCTATAACCTGGAAGTGCCCTGAAGTTTGTCACAGGTTGTGGCGCCGGATCCTTTCCTTCCCATGCTGTACATTCAGAAGGTTGCACGCCCAGAACCGGAGCTCAGAGGTGAGCAGGACCGAGGTCTGTGAGCTTACATAGGTAAGGTTTTCCTTCCCAGCTCTGACCCATCTTCTGGTCCGTTTATACTTTCCTGCTCCATTCTATGTGACTCACATTGACACCACAGGGTGCTGGTACTAACTGCCAGAGCGCAAGACAGACTTTCTATTTGCCACTACCAATTGTCTCATGTCGGGATGGTTATGGTACAGAACAAACCGGGCAAACCGCTCTAAGCGGAATTTGTCCCATTCCCTCATGATGACTGCGACTGTGAAATCAGGAGCACGCTTCACAAGGCGGGGTTGTTCTGTTGAATATCCTGGCGTATAGCTCTAGCCACCGGGTCTCGCATCTGATACTCCACCAATTCTTTCCATCTTACAATGGTATCTTGGGTGATAGACATGTCTCCTGGATGGCAGTAGGTAGCAGGGAGTGCCTTGGACTGACATCCCAAGGAATCGGCTACTCAGAATTCGGAGAACGCAATTTTGTCCTCCACTACGGCTGCAGAGGAGCACATTGCCCGAATCCCAGGTCCCGGCATTTCTTCCCACAGGAGGGGGAGGAGGGGAGAAGGGGGGGAGGAGGAGGGGGGAGGAGGGGGGTGGAGGGGGGGGGGAGGAGGGGAGAGGGGGGGAGGAGGGGGGAAGGGGGGGGAGGTGGTGGGGGGAAGGGGGGGGGGGTGGTGGGGAGGAGGGGGGAAGGGGAGGAGGGGGGAAGGGGGGGGAGGTGGTGGGGGGAAGGGGGGGTGGTGGGGAGGAGGGGGGAAGGGGGGGAGGAGGGGGGAAGGGGGGGAGGTGGTGGGAAGGGGGGGGAGGTGGTGGGAAGGGGGGGGAGGTGGTGGGAAGGGGGGGGAGGTGGTGGGAAGGGGGGAGGAGGGGGGAGGTGGTGGGGAGGAGGGGGGAAGGGGGGGGAGGTGGTGTGGAGGAGGGGGGAAGTGGTGGGAAGGGGGGGAGGTGGTGGGGAGGGGGGGAGGTGGTGCGAAGGGGGGGAGGTGGAGGGGAGGTGAAGGGGGTGGGGGGTGGAGGGGGGGTGGAGGGGAGGTGAAGGGGGGGTGGAGGGGAGGTGAAGGGGGGGTGGAGGGGAGGTGAAGGGGAGGTGAAGGGGGTGAAGGGGAGGTGGAGGGGGTGAAGGGGAGGTGAAGGGGGGGGTGGAGGGGAGGTGAAGGGGAGGTGAAGGGGGGGGTGAAGGGGGGGTGGAGGGAGGTGAGGGGTGGGTGAGGGGAGGTGAGGTGAGGGGTGGGTGAGGGGAGGTGAAGGGGGTGAGGGGAGGTGAGGGGAGGTGAAGGCCGCTCCCTCACCCGTCCGGCCGCTCACTCACCCGTCCGGCCGCTCATTCACCCGTCCGGCCGCTCCCTCACCCGTCCGGCCGCTCACTCACCCGTCCGGCCGCTCATTCACCCGTCCGGCCGCTCCCTCAGCCGTCCGGCCGCCCCTCAGCCGTCCGGCCACTCCCTCAGCCGTCCGGCAGCTCCCACGTGGATTTGAGGCGGGAGGCAGCTTGTTGTGGCCGCTCCCCCGCTGTGTCCCGGGCGCTCGCTCCCCCGCTGACTGTAGCGGCGCGGGGGGGGGGGAGTGGGTGGAGGGGAGGTGAAGGGGGGTGAGGGGTGGGTGAGGGGAGGTGTGGGTGAGGGGAGGTGAAGGGGGGTGAGGGGTGGGTGAAGGGGGTGAGGGTTGGGTGAAGGGGGGTGAGGGGAGGTGAATGCCGCTCACTCACCCGTCCGGAAGCTCCCACGTGGATCTGAGGCGGGAGGCAGCGTGTTGTGGCCGCTCCCCCGCTGTGTCCCCCCCCCGCTGACTGTAGCGGCGCCGGCGGGGGCTGAAAGCGCGGGAAACAGGGAGAGGAGGAGGTGCGCGCGGGTGTGGAGGCTGATGTTCGGGGAGGAAGAGGCAGAGGCTCCGGGACCGGCGGGTATGTGAGCCCCACCCCCCGGGTTATACATGCTGCTAATGTACACCCCCCCCCCTACTGTGTGTGTGTGTGTGTGTGTCCCTGTGTGTGTGTGTGTGTCCCTGTGTGTGTGTGTTTCCCCCTGTGTGTGTCCCTGTGTGTGTGTCCCTGTGTGTCCTTTGGCCCGTCACTCCGCCTCAGGCCAATGAGAGGTGTGCGGGGGCGGGCCAAGGGACCAATGAGATTTCCCCTAGGGACACCGGACATCCAGGCAGGCAGGCAGGCAGGCAGGCAGGCATACAGTGCTTTCACTAATATAGTATAAGATACATTTAAAATACATGTACACAAACATAAATGATGAATAATACATATATAAATAAATAACACACATATGTCTCTAAATACCTTAAAGGAACCTATACACATGATATATAAATAAAAGGTAATAATAATCTTATTAATTATGACTACTGGAGTATCCCAATGGGTGATAATCAATCCAAAGGAATCACAAAATATCTGCAAGATGTTGTCTATGCCTGAAACAAAGGCAATGAGGGAATATATTGCAGAGAATTTACAGAAAGGATTTATACGTAAGTCCACCTCTCCTGCGGGCGCTGGATTTTTCTTCGTGAAGAATTAGGATGGAGCCTTACCCCCTTGCATAGACTACCGGGGACTCAACAAAATTACCGTGAAAAATCGTTATCCTCTCCCCCTCATTTTTGAACTTTTCAATCGATTACAAGGAGCTAATATCTTCTCTAAATTGGATTTACGAGGTGCCTACAAACTTGTCTGGATTCGTCAGGGTGACGAAATGAAAACTGCTTTCAATACCAGAGATGGACATTATGAGTACCTGGTCATGCCTTTTGGTCTGTGCAACGCCCCAGCCGTGTTTCAAGATTGCGTCAATTAAGTTTTCAGGGATCTTCTCAACTCCTTTCTAATCATCTATCTCGATGACATCCTAATATTTTCTAAATCCAAACAGGAACTTGTTAATCATGTGAAACAAGTGCTCCTTCGCTTACGAGAGAACAGACTTTTCGCCAAACTCGAGAAATGTCATTTTTATCAAACATCTACTAATTTTCTTGGATATATCATTTCTGACACTGGCCTCACCATGGAACCCACCAAGGTCAAAGCGGTACTGGATTGGCCTAAACCCACCACACTTAAAGCAGTGCAGTGATTTCTTGGATACTCAAATTATTATCGCAGATTAATCCAGAATTCTTCTTCTTTAGTGGCTCCGCTCACGGCATTAACCAAGAAAGGAGCGGATCCTGCTTCCTGGCCCGCTTCCGCGCTTCAGTCTTTTGCACTTCTCAAGAAGGCATTCGTGTCTGCCCCTGTTCTTACCCATCCTGATCCTAAACTTCCTTTTACTCTTGAAGTTGATGCCTCAGAAGTTGGAGTAGGCGCTGTCCTGTCTCAGAGAAAGAATCCACTGTCCAGGTTGCATCCTTGTGCTTTGTTTTAAAAATAAAATTCTCCGGCCGAATGCAACTATGATAACGGGAATCGTGAACACCTGGCCATGAAATTAGCTCTCGAAGAATGGAGACATCTTTTGGAAGGTACAGAAGATCCCATAACTATCCTGACTGACCACAAAAATGTATTATACATTGAGGGAGCACGTCGCCTGGGAGCCCGTCAAGCCAGAGGGTCGCTATTCTTCTCTAGATTTTACTTTATCATTTCCTATCTCCCTGGATCCAAGAATGTCAAGGCTGACGCCTTATCTCGTCAATTCTCTCTGTACGACAAGTCGGAGGACCGGCAAAAGCCCATCCTCTCTCCTAAATGTATCCTTTCGGCCACTTCTTTCGGAGCACTCAAAGACATTGTCCGCCAACAAAGTCACAATCCTCCCGGCATTTCGCCTCCTCAGGATCGTCACTTCACTTCGTCTCTGCACCGCAAGAAAGTTCTCGAGTGGAGCCACTCCTCCAAATCTGCGGGACATCCCGGCACCAAGAGGACCCTGGATCTCATTTCCTGTACATTTTGGTGGCCTGGGATGCAAAAAGACGTAAACATTTTTTGTAGCTGCGTGCCCAACGTGTGCCAAGACTAAAACTCCTAGAATCCTTCCCTCGGGTCTTCTTCAACCTCTGCCTGTTCTAGACCGGCCAAGGACACACCTGTCCATGAATTTCATTGTTGAAACAGTCCCATTTTATACCCCTCAAGGGTCTCCCCAATTCTCCTAAACTAGCCGATATCTTCATCAGGGAGATCTTCTGCCTACATGGAGTACCTATGGTGATAGTATCAGACAGGGGAGCACAGTTTATATCTCGGTTCTGGCTCTAGTTTTGCCTCCAATTTGGCATCGCTCTTCATTTCTCCTCAGGATACCACCCGCAGACTAATGGTCAGACAGAGAGGACCAACAAGTCTCTTGAACAATATTTACGCTGTTTTGTGTCTGACTCTCAAGACGACTGGGCTGAACTCTTACCCTGGGCAGAATTCGGCCAGAACGCGCGTAGTGGTTCGACCCTGGAGTCTCCGTTCTTCATGAATTACGGGTTCAACCCGTCTACTCTTCGTCTCGCTCTACCTTCCTCAGGGGTCTCAGTGGCCGATCACAGGATCAGAGAATTACAAGACCTATGGTAAAGGATTCAGGTCAACATCAGGAAAGCGGTCAATAGGCAGAAAACTCAGGCAGATCGCTACCGCAGACCTGCCCTGGACCTCAAACCTGGCGACAAAGTCTGGCTGTCATCCAGGAATATCAGGCTGAAGGCCCCCCCTATAAAATTGGCACCCAGATTTCTTGGACCCTTCTCTATCTCCAAGAGGATCAATCCGGTTGCTTATCGACTCTCCCTCCTTCCATGAAGATTCCTTCTGTGTTTCATGTTTCACTTCTCAAACCCGTGGTCCAGAACACGTACTCGGTCCCTGTTCCTTCTACTTCTCCTAATATGGTCCAAGGCCAACCTGAGTATGAGATACAGTCTATTCTGGATTCCAAGATTTCCAGAGGTTCGCTATATTATCTGGTGCATTGGAGAGGCATCGGTCCGGAGGAAAGGTCCTGGATTCCGAGTCATCGGGTTCACGTAGCCAGACTGGTCCGTATCTTTCATACGAAATTTCCGAACAAGCCATCGTAGAGTCGCCCGGAGGTCACTCCTAGAGGTGGGGTACTATGAGGATTCGCCATCCTGGCGGCTGGAGACCGTGTCCTCAACTGAAAATTCCTGCCGCAACGGATACCCAGGAAGCACAGTCTCATGGCTCCATTATGTGCGCGCATATTGCGCGGCCTGTCTGCCCGCCTCTGGGCTCCACCTCCGCAGCGGGTGCGATCATCCAGCCTCCTTTCTGATGCATGCCCCAGTCTCCACCTCCATCCCGGTGACGGAAAGGACAGGCATGGGAGTGACTTGTGCACCGGTCTCCGACCCCTGACCTCAACGCACGCTCGGTCCCGCCTCCGTTCCTGATTTGGCTGCATCATAGGGCACACCTGTGTGCACCAGCAGCCTAAAGAATTCGGTTTCCTGGTTCTGCCCTGGCTCTCCATTGGAGGATCTCCCTTCATATACCCTCTTGCTCCAGACACTCATTGCTGAGCATAGTCTTGTGTGACGCCGCGCCTTGCTGCTTTCTGTTCCTGTATCTCCTGCCTTGCCTTGTCTGTTGATCCTGCCACTGCCTGACCCTGCTACGTACCTTGGACTCCGCACCTCTCTACTCCTGATCCGGATATCATTCAACCTTCCTCCACTCCAATCCTGAACCTGGCTACGTACCCCGATGATCCGCTACTCTCCAATCCTGATCCGCCAAGTACCCTCTACTACTCTCACATCTATACTCCTGACCTGGCTTGCACGACCAATCTACATTCTAGGCGCGCCCGCGTGGCTGTGGGTTGCCGTTACTCAATTCCCTACCTCAGCACCACGGTCGCGCTTTGTTTGTGGTGAGCTACTCGTTACACATCTCGCTGGTGGAGAATACCTCCTGCCGCTCCTCCAATTTGGCACTTAGCTGTTTCTTCCAGTCTGCGGGCAGGGTCGATTCCCCGAAGTTGAACTGCAGACCTGCAGAATCTTCTTGCACGGTAGCGGCGTTCACATGAATCAGGGATTC
This sequence comes from Ascaphus truei, assembly GCF_040206685.1. NCBI lineage: Eukaryota > Metazoa > Chordata > Amphibia > Anura > Ascaphidae > Ascaphus > Ascaphus truei. The sequence continues at coordinate 4,815,904 of NC_134483.1, forward strand.
CACGGGCCTATCCTGGTATATCCGACCCACTTTGAAGTGATTAGGAAGGGCAGTCTTCCATTCCTTCATTTCTGGTACTACCCGGAACCCTCTTTTGGCATCCTCTTCCTGTGTAGTCTCCAAGGAGAAGTACCAATCAGTGTAATCACGTCCCAGGGATTTAGGCACCGCAGCCATGTGCTTCACTCCCCCTGGTGGAATCATGGTCGCCCCTTCTCGAAATTGAAGAATTGGCCAAATCCATCTTGGATGGAGATCCTGTAACACTCTTCTTTGAACCTGGGTGGATCCGTAGGGAGGATAGTGGTAATTCGCCCTCTTCTTGCAGATAGGCTCGGATCAGAGCATGCACCACACCTCCGTTGCTCCCCAGTATGATGGGGGAGCTTGGATGTTCCTGGGGCTCTGGATATATTAGAGCTTCCACTTCCATGGGGTGGGTCTTGTTAGTGTTCAGTTGTGGTATGTCCAACCATACTTGCACTACACCGTCAATGGAGTAGTCTTCACTGCAAAGCCCCCATAGTTTCATCTTCTTCGCCGACTATATAGGCAGGTTTTTGAGGTGCGAGTCATTGAAGGGGTGATAGATGATGGTCACCTGTGACCCTGTGTTCAGCAATGCGAAGCCATACTGTCCCGGCCGAGCTGAGTCTTACAAAAGACGGGAACTGGCTGGGCACGCGACGGGCAAGTCGCGGAAAGTTATGGCGCTTTCTATTGAAAGCGCCCGAGGCGTGGGAAAGCGGCCGCGAACCTGCCCGGTTTTCGGCAGGAGACTGCCGCGCGGCGCCCGCGGTCTTTTTAAACCGCGTGGCGGCCGCTTTAGATTCAGCTGCGACGCCACTGTAGATTCCTTCCACTAGGACTCGTATGATAGCCGCAGGACCCACTCGACTGTAGGGGTCTGTTGGAGTGTCTCTTCGGGGCTGGGCCCCGGGGCGCTCTCCGAGGATGTGGAGGGCTGGTCTGTCATCTGAACTGTGAAGGCCATAGCTCCAGGCGTGGGTGTCTTTGACTTTGGGCAGTCTTTTGCAAAGTGACCTTCCTGATCATAGGTGTAGCAGCGGTTACTTTGTGTGGCCTGTGAGCCAGGATTACAGGCTGGGCATTGAGACGTCTGGGGTGTTTGGTGAGGGGTTTCCGGGGGAATATCCTCAGGATACGCACTTGCTTTCTTTGAGGGGGTTCCTTTACCCTCTCCCTTAGAAGCCCCCGAGGCGTTTTGGGAGTATATGTAACGCTTGCGCGAGTCCACCAGCTAGACCTGACCCCGGCACTGAGGTGGGAAGGACTATGCGACTATGCCACGCACCCACAGCAGCGGGAGCGTGCCTAGAGGGTGGATTGTAAGCGTTGCTGGGTCTCGGTAGGAGAGAAGAGGTTAATCCAATACTTGCCGGAGTCCGGGGTTGGAGAGGTACACGTAGTAGGAGTCCATAAGCCAAGGGTCTGGGATTGGAGAGGTACTCGTAGTTGTAAACAAGGGGCCAAGAGCCAGAGAGAATCCACAACAAGCCGGGACAGTACAAATAGGGTTAACTGCAAGAGAACTAGACAAGACAGGGCTAGGCACAGCAGGCACACGCACACGCACACGCACAAGCAAAGGCTACATTGATTATGCTCAGCAATAAGACTGAGCACTGACTGGGTCTTTATACAGGAAATGACCAATGACTTAGGAGGCAGAGCGGAGGCGCGGCCTCAGAGGAAGCTGGGATAGGTGCAGGCAGACAAGGGGCTCGTTAGTAGCTTGACACGGAGCTGGGGATCATTGCGCGACGTCACGCGTGTGCACCGCGCGTGGCGTGACCGAGGGGGCGGAGCTATGCTCCGTGACACTCTGTAAGCAGAGTGGGGGTGCGCGCACCAGCGGGGGAAGAGCAGAGGCAGCAGTACTGGAAGTAAGAGAGGAGGGAACATGCCGCAAGGGACGTGTTCCCCGATTCCTCGCAGTACCCCCCCCCCTCACCACACCCGCTTAGGATCGCGGGTTCCCTGAACATTGCAATCACCTGGGCTGTTTGCTTTGGCGCTTCCCATGTGTTTGGGTTCCCGCAGGCGGTGGGAGGGAGGGCAGTCCTCAAGTGCATTTATAGGCATTTTGTTTCAAGAGGGTTCTTTCTTTGACTTAAGCGCTTGAACAGCGCGAAACGCGTAAGAGGATCACTCCTGTTCAATGCCTGTGCTGTGGATGAATTCCTGACAAAATAAATCTTACCTTTTTTTTTCCAACTTACAGTAGATTTGATTGATTTTCACATGGCGTAATAAAGAGAGTTTACATGTTATCACCTGAGCTCTGACGCCCAGCTCCGTACTGTTGGTGCCGCACCATGTGTAATATGGATCACATACAATGGCGGCCGCCTTTAACCTCCTGCGGCCGTTTAAAAAATCGCGGGCAGATGCGGGCCGTTTTTACGGCCGTTTTGGGCGCCGTGGGCGCTTTCAATGTTAAGCGCCCTTAGCGCTGTCTAGTCAATGCGGCTGACGCGCAGCCAATCCCGTGAGAAATGGAAAACATCCCGAATTTTTCGGGGATGTTGGAGGTTAAAAGGGGCCGCGGCTTTACTACCACAAAACAAGACAGCAAAAGAACACACAAACAAAACAAAACAAAAAACCACCACATTGGGGGGGGGGGGGGAGGAAGGAGCAGGGGGGGGAGGGAGGAATAGTTCCTATCCACGATATGTCTTGATTTTAACCTGTGTCTATCCTGGGTCCTGGTTTGGGTGTCTCTGTATGTGCTGCTTTCCAGCTCACTTCCTAAATCCTGCTCTTTACTCTATTAAGATCTGCCCATAGTCAGGGGAGAACGCACCTATCTCTATCACAGTCACGTGGTGGCATTGCTCACCCCCGGGACGCCTGTCTGAGCCAACCATGGTGACCAGACCTTCTGAAAATGTAGGCCAGTGTCATTAACTAGACTTGTTAACTTTTACATGTGGCAGACATTCTGTTCCGAATCTTGTCAATTGATGGAATCGCATTCTGTTTCCACAATGCTGCGATCTCACACCTCGTAGCTGTTGTAAAGTAAGCAACTCATTTGTTTCCACTCTGGCTAGTCTCTGAGCTGGTTTGTTCAACAGGAAATGCCAAGGGTCCCATGGAATCTCGAAGCCCCAAATCCTCCTTAGCCAATCACAGGCTTTTCAGACTCAAAATCGAAGCCGGTTGCTCTGCTATTCGCACAGAAGCAACTTTGAAAAGCCCGTGCTCTTACTGCAGGAACTCCGAATCGGATTGGCTCACAGGGTCTTATAGTATTTTCAGTTCATTCACAAATGCTGCTAAAATGTCTAAGTCTTTTTGGTGATGAGGGATAGAATGAGGACTTGTACTTTTTAGTCCCACTAGCCATATGCCTTACAGTCTGCAAAACCTGACTTTAGACTTTAACAAAACCTCAGTCTTATACGTATATATATTATATATATATATATATATATATATATATATATATATATATATATATATATATATCTGGAGCACCCCCTGAACCCCTATACTGGGTTCAGGGTGATCTGGGCATTAACAGGGCATCCCTCCTTATACTAGGGACCCCTTGACTGTTTCAGGGACACCTCACATCCTTATGCCCCTTTTACCTTTCGGGTCTGTGCTGAAGCAGGGAATTTGGCATAACTGTTTTCAAGGATTTTGACCAGAGGTCTGTGCCTATATGTCCCTGGGAATCTGACTTGACTCCCGGATACATTTTTGGGGTGGCCAGCAACCTTGGGCCCGTCTAGCTAGACACAATGTGATCACACTTTGTCCGCAAACCCCCCCTTGAAACTCCTAGCCTGTAAATCCCCACTGGTTAGCACTCCTGGAAAGGTAAAACACATACATTCCTTATCGTTGCACAATCACATACATTTCCTGTGCAACCACTGGGTCCAAGATCTCTAAACCCACAAATATGGCTCAGAGGTAGGGTGACCAGGTGTCCCGGTTTTGCCGGGATAGTCCCGTTTTTTTCTCCCTTGTCCCGGTTGCTGGTCCGTCCCGGTAATGTCCCGTTTTCTGTGTCGCCGCTGCACGAGTCGGCGGCGGCGAGGAGGAGGATGCGGCGGCAGCAGCGGGTATTTTGAGAATGTCCGGGGGTTGGCCTTCTTTAGTTAAACATGCTGGGCCGCAGGGGATTGGATGGGATGCTGGGGGCGGGGCTCTAGAATGCCGGGGGCGGGGCTCTAGAATGCCGGGCCGCAGGGGATTGGATGAGATGCCGGGGCGGGGCTTTGTCAAAAAAAGCAGTCGCAGGGGCGGCCACGTGGCCTCCGGCTCTCCCTTGCCTTCCCTCCCCCAGCACTCTGGCGCCCCAGCCCTCCCTCCGACTCCCCGGTTCTCCCTACTACTCCCCGGTTCTCCCTACGGCTCTCCGGTTCTCCCTCTGGCTCCCGGGTCCTTCCTCTGGCTCCCTGGCTCGCCCTCAGGCACCTGCTCCCCGGCTCTCCCCCCAAGGCATCTCGGCTTTCCCTCCCCCTGGCACACTGGCTTGCTCTCCCCCTGGCACCCCGGCTCGCTCCCCCCACCCCAGAGCCCGCTCCCCCCCCCCCCCAAGAGCTCGCTCCCCCCCCCCAAGAGCTCGCTCCCCCCCCCCCAAGAGCTCGCTCTCCCCCCAACCAAGAGCTCGCTCCCCCCCAAGAGCTCACCCCCCCCCCAAGAGCTCGCTCCCCCCCCCCAAGAGCTCGCTCCCCCCCCCCAAGAGCCCGCTCACAGCCGTTTGCTAGCAGTGCTGCTAGTGAGCGCGTGCCGCCTCCGCCGAATCAGCCGCCTCCGCCGAACCTGCAGCAGTCTGAGGTAGGATATGGGGGGAGAGGGCTGTAATATGCAGGGGTGGGGGGAGAGAGATGGAAGATGCAGGGGTGGGGGGAGAGGGCTGGAAGATGCAGGGGTGGGGGGAGAGAGATGGAAGATGCAGGGGTGGGGGGAGAGGGCTGGAAGATGCAGGGGTGGGGGGAGAGAGCTGGAAGATGCAGGGGTGGGGGGAGAGGGCTGGAAGATGCAGGGGTGGGGGGATAGAGCTGGAAGATGCATGGGGGGATAGAGCTGGAAGATGCAGGGGTGGGGGAGAGAGCTGGAAGATGCAGGGGTGGGGGGATAGAGCTGGAAGATGCAGGGGTGGGGGGAGAGAGCTGGAAGATGCAGGGGTGGGGGGATAGAGCTGGAGATGCAGGGGTGGGGGGAGAGAGCTGGAAGATGCAGGGGTGGGGGGAGAGCTGAAGATGTAGTGGTGGGGGAGAGAGCTGGAAGATGCAGGGGTGGGGGAGAGAGATGGAAGATGCAGGGTGGGGGGAGAGAGATGGAAGATGCAGGGGTGGGGGGGAGAGAGATGGGAGATGGCAGGGGTGGGGGAGAGAGCTGGAAGATGCAGGGGTTGGGGGGAGAGAGATGGGAGATGCAGAGGGGGGGGTAGAGATGGAAGATGCAGGGGTGGGGCGGAGAGAGATGGGAGATGCAGGGGTGGGGGAGAGAGATGGAAGATGCAGGGGTGGGGGGAGAGAGATGGAAGATGCAGGGGTGGGGGGAGAGAGATGGGAGATGCAGGGGGGGGGGGGGGGGTAGAGACCTGTGCGGCACAATTTTTTAAAATATTTATGGGGGTGGAAGTCTTTTAAAAATGTATTGGCGGGGTCGGGTATTTTTATTATATTGCGGGGTGGGTTTTTTGATATGTATTTTGTGGGGATTGAGTGAGCAGAGTGGGGTAATTGATGGAAGGTAGGGGTGAGTGAGAGGAGAGAGGGGGGAGTGAGTGAGGAAAAGAGGAGTAAGACAGGGGAGATAAATACATGTGAGGCGGAAGTGGGGAAGAGTGAGTGAGATGGAGGGGAGAGAGAAATTCATGGCTAGAGGGTGGAAAATAAAGGGGGCTCGTGAGGTGTGAAATTAACCTAAGGCCTCGGACATGGTGATAAGAAGAGCGCTGAGCAGCGCTGACGCTCATGCTCTCCTGCTCAAGCAGGAGCTTTTTTGTGTCCTTGCATGAGCGTCCGTGTGCGCGCTTGTGAGCCGGGTGGAGTTGGGCGGGAGGCGGGGCTAGCGCGCCGACGTCACGGACTGCCATTGGCTTTTGGCAGTCACGTGACACGCCCTGCGCTTCCCTCAGCGGAAAAACGTAATGTGTCTGTCGGCTGCAATTCCACACGCCTGCGCACGCCTGCGGAAGCGTGCGGAAGCGCCGTCTAAATCCATGTTGATAGGGATAATGTTTCCCCTCAGCGCGGTTCAGCGCGGTCTTTTTGACCATGGCCCCCCCGCCGGGCGCGCTGTGCCACAGTGATGACTGGGGACTCAGCCTTATGGTGATGAGGCATCACGTGATGCCTCATTGTCATAGCAACATGTCACCGCCTGACGTTAGTGTCTTGTTGTCATGGCAACGGGGGGCGTGACGTGATGTACATTGTTTTATAAATAATTTTTTTAAGTGTCCCGGTTTTTCATTTTGAAAATCTGGTCACCCTACTCAGAGGTAACTAGCCCGGCATAATACCTTCATCGTCACAAGCGGGAAATCTGAAATAGCCAAGAGACATGCGCAAGCCTGCCCCCTCTCTCCCTGCCGCTCTCTCTCTCCCTGCCCCCTCTCTCCCTGCCCCCCTCTCTCCCTGCCGCCCTCTCTCCCTGCCGCCTCTCCCCCTGCCGCCTCTCCCCCTGCCGCCTCTCTCCCTGCCCCCTCTCTCCCTGCCATCTCTCTCCCTGCCCCCTCTCTCCCTGCCGCCTCTCTCCCTGCCCCCTCTCTCCCTGCCGCCTCTCTCTCCCTGCCCCCTCTCTCCCTGCCACCTCTCTCCCTGCCCCCTCTCTCCCTGCCGCCTCTCCCCCTGCCGCCTCTCTCCCTGCCCCCTCTCTCCCTGCCGCCTCTCCCCCTGCCGCCTCTCTCCCTGCCCCCTCTCTCCCTGCCACCTCTCTCCCTGCCGCCTCTCTCCCTGCCCCTCTCTCCCTGCCCCTCTCTCCCTGCCCCCTCTCTCCCTGCCCCCTCTCTCCCTGCCCCCTCTCTCCTGCCGCCTCTCTCCCTGCCACCTCTCTCCCTGCCCCCTCTCTCCCTGCCGCCTCTCTCCTGCCCCCTCCCTCCCTGCCGCCTCTCTAACTGCCGCCTCTCTCCCTGCCGCCTCTCTCCCTGCCCCCTCTCTCCTGCCGCCTCTCTCCCTGCCGCCTCTCTCCCTGCCCGCCTCTCTCCCTGCCCCCTCTCTCCCTGCCACCTCTCTCCCTGCCCCCTCTCTCCCTGCCGCCTCTCTCCCTGCCGCCTCTCTCCTGCCCCTCTCTCCCTGCCGCCTCTCTAACTGCCGCCTCTCTCCCTGCCGCCTCTCTCCCTGCCCCCTTTCTCCTGCCCGCTCTCTCCCTGCCACCTCTCTGCTGCCACCTCTCTCCCTGCCCCCTCTCTCCCTGTCCCCTCTCTCCCTGCCCCCTCTCTCCTGCCGCCTCTCTCCCTGCCGCCTCTCTCCTGCCGCCTCTCCCCCTGCCCCCTCTCCGCCTGCCCCCTCTGCTTCCCTGCCGCCTCTCTCCCTGCGCCTCTCTCCCTGCCGCCTCTCTCCCTGTCGCCTCTCTCCCTGTCGCCTCTCTCCCTGTCACCTCTCCCCCTGATCGCCTCTCCTTGCCGCCTCTCTCCCTTCCGCCTCTCTCCCTGCCCCCTCTCTCCCCTGCCGCCTCTCTCCCTGCGCCTCTCTCCCTGCCGCCTCTCTCCCTGCTGCCTCTCTCCATCACGTCTCTCCCTGTCGCCTCTCTCCCTGCCGCCTCCTCTCTCCTGCCGCCTCTCTCCCTGCCGCCTCTCTCCCTGCCGCCTCTCTCCCTGTCGCCTCTCTCCCTGCCGCCTCTCTCCCAGCCGCCTCTCTCCCTGCCGCCTCTCTCCCTGCCACCTCTCTCCCTGGCACCTCTCTCCCTGCCCCCTCTCTTCCTGCCGCCTCTCTTCCTGCCGCCTCTCTCCCTGCCGCCTCTCTCCCTGCCCCCTATCCCCCTGCGCCTCTCTCCCTGCTGCCTCTCCCCCTGCCCCCTCTCCCCCTGCCGCCTCTCTCCCTGCCGCCTCTCCCCCTGCCCCCTCTCCCCTGCCGCCTCTCTCCCTGCCGCCTCTCTCCCTGCCGCCTCCCTCCCTGCCGCCTCCCTCCCTGCTGCCTCTCTCCCTGCCGCCTCTCCCCCTGCCCCCTCTCCCCCTGCCGCCTCTCTCCGTGCCGCCTCTCTCCTGCCGCCTCCCTGCGCCTCCCTCCCTGCCGTCTCTCTCCCTGCCGCCCCTCTCCCTGCCGCCCCTCTCCCTGCCGCCCCTCTCCCTGCCGCCTCCCTCCCTGCCGCCTCCCTCCCTGCCGCCTCTCTCCCTGCCGCCTCTCTCCCTGCCGCCCCTCTCCCTGCCGCCTCTCTCCCTGCCGCCTCTCTCTCCTGCCGCCTCCCTCCCTGCCGCCTCTCTCCCTGCCGCCTCTCTCCCTGCCGCCTCTCTCCCTGCCGCCTCTCTCCCTGCCGCCCCTATCCCTGCCGCCTCTCTCCCTGCCGCCTCTCTCCCTGCCGCCTCTCTCCCTGCCGCCTCTCTCCCTGCCGCCTCTCTCCCTGCCGCCTCTCTTCCTGCCGCCTCTCTCCCTGCCCCCTCTCTCCCTGCCCCCTCTCTCCCTGCCGCCTCTCTCCTGCCGCCCCTCTCCCTGGCATCTCTCTCCCTGCCCCCTCTCTCCTGGCACCTCTCTCCCTGCCACGTCTCTCCCTGGCTATCTCAATGCCACCCGCAGGGACAGGCTCCACCAGGTCTGGCAGAACAAGTGGCATCCCGTAGGACGGCCATTGATCTCCAGACCTGGTACTCCTCCTTTCCCCGCTGACCAAATGCTATTTACACCTCTGGCTGCTTTGAACTCCGATGTCCAGCAGGCTTACCGGCGCCTATGGGTTAGCTCGGGCAGCCTGTTTGGACATCGGTTCCGAATGTAAAAAGCACATTATATTACATTAAAGATATTTTACTACACTTCTGAGTCTCTGGGTACAGGGGACAGAAAAGGAAAATATTATACTTTTATTTCTATCTCCCTTATTCCCCACACACTTTCTCTTGGACTTAGTCTGGACTCTGAGAATTCCCCCTCAACCTTATATATGGTTGGGGCACCCACAAACCCTATACTGGTTGTTGGTCACCTTGGCACTAGCTGGGGTACCCCCCTTAACCTAGGGATTCCATCAGCTACAGGAATACATGTTTATCCCTGTGCCTCATTCTCCTTTCTAGGCTGTGCTGAAGCAGGGTACCCTAGTGGTGAGTCGTGCTTGCGTTTTCAAGGGGAGGTTTTGCCGGGACAATGTGTCTACATGTATCCGAGAATCAGGAATCATTCCTGGGTATATTTATGGGGGAACCGACAAATCCGCACCCCAATCTCCTAGGCACATTCGGTCAAGGGTTCCTCCGCAAAACTCCCTTTCAACTCATAACCCAGCAATCCCTGCTTGATTGCATGCCCGGAAGGGGAAAAACACAAAAAATACTTTTATTACAGACAGTACATTGGAATGGTACAATGTTACTGGGCCCAAGAGCTAACTCTCTTGGACCCTTATACACGGATCAGGGGTAACCAAAATGGGCTTGACCTTTATTAGAGAGGTTACCTGGTTACCCGCTCCCATCACACCTCCCCACTCAAGATGAAGGCTCTGGGACACTGGCCACTGAATGATGGCTTCTACCTTAGCCGGCTCCAGCTTGAGATGCTCTGGGCCCCAGATACAGAACTTCTGCCATACCCACGAGACACTTGGTATGTTTAAGTGTCAGTCCTGCTTCCCTGATCCTTTTTTTTAACACCGCTGCTACATGTACTAAGTGTGTTTCCCAGGAATTACTGAACACTGCAATGTCCTCCAGGTATGCCCCAGCAAAACTCTGCATTCCTTCCTGCAACCTATTGACCAGGCGTTGGAAGGTAGCCTGGGCATTCTTCATCCCGAATGGCATAACCAGGAATTCATATAAGGCACTCGGAGTAATGAATGCAGACTTCTCCTGTGCCTCCTGGGTCAGAGGGATTTGCCAATACCCATTAGACAAATCCATAGTGGTCAGATACTTTGCACCCACTACCTCATCTAACAGCTCATCCATTCAGGGCATGGGATAAGCATCTGACACCGTCTGAGCATTGAGCTGCTGGTAGTCCACACAGAACCGAGTGGTTCCATCCTTCTTGGGCACGAGGACTACCGGCGAAGCCCAAGGGCTCTGGGATGGGACAATTACTCCTTGGGTGAGCATCTCCTCTACCTCCCTCTCTATACTCCCCATCACCTCTGCTGAAACCCGGTAGGCATGCTTATGCAGAGGTCTCTGATCCCCAGTGTGGACTGGGTGATCAGTGATATGGGTCCTGCCCGAATTATCCATAAACAAGACCCTGTGCTTCTCTTGCATAGCTCGTGCTTGCACCAGCTGGGGTGTACTGAGCTGAGACCCTATGTCTTCCTGCTCCACTGTGCCCCCTTGCCTAGCTTCCCTAGGAGGTCGGAGAAAGCTTGGCTCACCGGGTCCCCCATCGGTGGGCTTCAGATAGCCATCCCCGATGCCACACTCTGAAAATACTCTTTCAACATATTGATATATGTCCTATGTCTCCCAGTCTATCCATCTAACTGTGCCAACCCCATAAGCATTTCTAACCAGTCATTTCCACAGCCAGTGGAGGGGGGGCGCACAGTTGGAGGGACACACACAGAGCTAGCATGGGGGGACAGTTAGCAGGAGGGGGACACAGCTAGCAGGGCAGGAGGACACAGGTAGAAGGGCGGGGGGGTACACAGGTAGAAGGGCAGGGGGGGACACACAGGTAGAAGGTCGGAGGGGACACACAGGTAGAAGGGCAGGGGGGGACACACAGGTAGCAGGAATATCTTGGTTTCCAGTATAAATGAGATGTCCCCTCCCCAGGTACAGACAGGGCTGCCTGACCTTGGAGCTCCCCTTCCCTCTCCCAACCCACATATAAATAAACACACAACAAATGTCTGTAAGTATAAACGCCACAGCTTTATTTACACAAATAAACCCTGGTAAGTGCCAACCCTGCCAGTGTGATCTCCCTCGGGTAAAGGCCGATGCACACCAACCATGGTCCGCAAGACCCGCAAAGCCACGCGCCCATTGGCCCGGCCATTAAGCGATACTGATCCCAGGGAATCACGCACAAATGAGCCCTGCCCACTCACTACCCTTAGCCACCCCAGGACTTTTTCTGCACCATAGTCCCAGCTGGCTAGTGCACACTTGCGCCCCCCCAAACAGCCGCCACCCACGGAGCTACCAGACCCGCAAGGACCCTTTCAAGCCCCTCCTGAAGTGTCATGTTAAAAAAGTCTAACCCTATTTCGGATGAGTGCACATTGCTTGTGGGAAATAATCCGCTATATCGAACTGTGGGTGACTTATCACCCAGCCTACTACCTGTAACATACATTTTGCTGCACCCCCTTCCAAGCCTTCCTGTGGACAATATCTGACAAGACCACTTGAACCATCCCCCAACACACCTAAATCTGAGATAGATCATTCTTTAATGACCTAACTGTCACGAGAGGAGGTGGCTGGCCCGGTAATAAAGGGGTTACACCCCAGCTGGCCACACCTACCCTTATGTGGGAGGCGAGGGGTTAACCATAATAATGGTCAAATGTGTTTTTATGCCCCTGCCTCAATACCAAAATGTATGTCACTGATTACATGTGTTTTGTACCCTTACAGTGTATGCACCAAACACATACACTGGGATCAGATCGGGAGGGAAAGGGTTAAGCGTGTGTGTATGTTTATGGCCAAATGTTCCCCTTCCCGCCTTTTTAACCCCCATTTTCAGCCTGCCCCATAGGTCGCCATTGGAGCTCCATAGAAGTCTATGGAGATTTCAAGGTTTTGGGCCCGATATTGAGAAAGACCAGCAGGTGGCGTCCGAGAGGAGTAGCGGCGCTTTCCCCATTGAAAGGAATAGGCGTAATGCATTTCAATGAGGATTCCTCGAGTCCACTGTCCAGGAACTGATTTGGCTGCCAGGCAAACCGCAGTATCCGAAAATAGTTACATCCTCAAAGAAAGAGTTTTGATCATTTGATTATCGTGGGAACTTGGTCACGGCCAAGTTCAAACATATTAAAACTGTAACTTTGGTCCTGGTGCAGCTAGCGGTCCAATTCTTTTTGCCCCTAGCTCGTGGGGACCCCCTCACTCGACCCCAACAGGGTCCGACAGGCAATGGCCACGAGAAAGGGTCGCGCCTGCCACGTGGATCACCGCCATTGACCACAATGGCGGAGAAAAGCCGCTAGGTTAAAACGGCTAAGTACAAAACTGTATAAATTTGAAATCAGTATCTCCGGTTCGATGATAACTGGAGAGCTGGAATTTGGCCATCAGGTAGTCATGCTTCCGGCATGATTGCATGGCAATGTCCAGCCCTCTCAGTCTAACCGAACGGAGAGTATTTCAGTTGTAAAGTTACGGTCACCACCATTGGCCGCCATGAGGGAAAAAGCCGCTAGGTTTTAAAACACTAAGGGCCTCATGCAGTAAGCGACGATTATGTGAAATCGGCAAGCTTATCGATTAGTCATGTTATTGGCGTTTTTCCCTCTCCGTATGCAGTAAGTGCCGAATACATTCAAAATCAACCAGAAAACAAATCCGCCCACTCTCACGATGATGAGCCGATCACACACAGGTGTATCGGCGTGCGTGGCGGGGTGCTGTTAGGTTGCACAATCACAAATCTTGCTGAATCAGGCGAAACAAGCATGTTTTTGATTGCGCGCCATATTTAAAGGCAACGTGTACTGCTAATCATTCTCTGTGTTGTTGGGAGTGAGAGAGAGAGAGAGACGCACAGAGCTGGACGATTGAACATTTGCATATTGACTGAGAGACTTGTTGTGTATTGGGTGAGCTTTGTCCTTTGTTGTTTTGTTTACATCTTTGTCTTGTTTTATATGTGGAAGTGGGTCGTGTGATTGCCTGTACATTTCTTGTCTGTTTTTTGTGAGTGCTGGAAGTATGCCCGCAAAGCGTGGGAAGAGTGATGCTGGTGGGAGTGGGAGTGCTACTCGTGGGAGTACGCGTCGGAGTGAACGTACTGTTCAGGGGAGTGATGTTGCTGGTGCACCGAGTGGTGTTGCTGGGAGTGGGAGTGCTGTTGCTGGGAGTGGGAGTGCTGTTGCTGGGAGTGGGAGTGCTGTTGCTGGGAGTGGGAGTGCTGTTGCTGGGAGTGGGAGTGCTGTTGCTGGGAGTGCTGTTGCTGGGAGTGGGAGTGCTGGTGCTAGGAGTGTGAGTGCTGGTGCTAGGAGTGTGAGTGCTGGTGCTAGGAGTGGGAGTGCTGGTGCTAGGAGTGGGAGTGCTGGTGCTGGGAGTGCTGCTGGTGGCGCAGTTGCTGATGGGGTGGATGGTGGTGGCGTGCTTGCTGGTGGCCAGCTTTTGGAGGCTCTTCCATTGGAAGAAGGAGAGTCCAGTCAGCACCAGCCAAGCTCTGACCCTAAACCTGCTCGGAAAAAACGTGTGGAGAAGCCACGTAATCCTCGCTTCAATGACCAGGAAAATAGGGCTCTTGTCACTGGCATTCTGGAGCACTATGACAGTATATATGGACATTTAGTAGGTAAGTGTAACTTTACATTTATTATTCAAATACATGTGATCCTAGGTCATCTGAGTTTTGTTCATATGCAAATATGGGTACACAATATCTTTCTATGTTCATTAGTGTGGAAACACAGCTTTTTATCATGCCTTACAAGGACAAATAAACACAGGCGGTCAATTTGCCAGAACTGCATACAATATGAATGCAACCTTGCTTACATGTATAGGTTTAGTAGTGAATGCTCATGTGCTGCACATATTACACATAAAACAGCATGTTTGCTATCACTTGGAACAGCTAGCAGTGTAGGAAACTGGTGCTTATATTATTATTCATTTACCTCATATCTTTTATATGTTTTTCAAGGGCGGACAAGTGCAGCAAGCAAAAAAGAAATGTGGGACACAATAGTCATTGGTGTCAATGCCTGTGGGAATAGTGTCAGGGACAAGTATCATTGTCGGAAAAGATTTGATGATATTAGGTCCAAATTGAAAAAGAAAATACAAGACCAACGCGTGCATGCTACTGGCACTGGAGGTGGGCCCACACCACAACGTCTCATATTGACTCCATTGGAGGAGCTGCTTCGGCCAAAATTACTTACCGTCGTCGTGGAAGGCTTGGCTGGTGACCGTGACATTGGAATTTATCCGTCACAATTTCCAGCAGGTGATAAATATTACTGTACTAGGCGTGTCGTTGCTTACAGTTATTTTGCATAGTTACACTGCTTTTTATACTGTCTTCACAATATAAGCATACCTGCATCTATATATGTATATGTCTGATTCTGTATATATATATATATCTAAATAGACATATATGTTGTAGTCCTACTAAAAGCAGTAACTAATTGAGCACGTGCCATTGCGTGCTCATTTACATGTGAATTCCCAAAATGCATAGCTGCAGTGGAAGCAATTGATGGTGGGCGAAGATGGGGAACAACAGGGTAGTACACATGTGTAACACATGTTCATGAGAAATTATTAGTAGCTACAGGTACAGAACAGAAATATGTATCATGTTATTGTGTATTTTATTGATTTTACTCCGACAAACATGACATTACTGCCTATTTTAAGCATGCATCAAAGAAATTGCATGTAACGGCCTACAAACATCACTGGCACTAACACATCTATAGTTGCTTATGAAAAGGTCCATTTTTGCTTTATGTCATATACAGACAGCATAATGAGGCACACGTAGCATATGTTATGTCATTGTTTTCATAACTTAAACACTGCAGATGACTACTTAGCTCATCTACCATTGTGTTAAAGCAGCTGCAATTAATATCTCATCACAGCATACACTTCAACAGAGGGGGTGGGGTTCAGCACACACACTAATTAAAGCCTCATTTCACGGTCAACTTAGTTCACACCATTTGCACCTGTTTCAAGTCATTGAAAGGTGTGGCTGATTAGGCTTTTTGGGGAAGGGAATACCTTTCTTACAACCTGAATAGCACAACTGAAGTTAATCACACTCATTTGAAAGCTTAACTCTAGCTACTAAATGCCCCAACAACTCATTACTTATCAAAGCGTACGTCACACATTAGTTCACTCATATCTATAGTTGAACTACTATGAAAGACACATTATCACACACTGCATGTGTTGTCTTGTTGAGTCACAGCCACATTCAGGTGTGCCACATCTTCGATTAATGTACCACACATATCCTCTACCAAAAACAACACTTTTTGCAATATGACCACCTTCATGATAACCATTGTGAATGGTCATCTCATGATAGTTATGTACATTATGATACTGATATCACTACACAACATATGATTTTTATGTACTCATTTAATCTATTTATCCTCACGCATTACTGCAGAAACATAGTATGTTGTATGTTAGGGAACTCAAAAATTCTAAGTACACAGGCATGTACAGTGTTATTACAACTATTTATGTTCACTTTCACACACATTTTCGGTTAAGGAACTGATGTTGTTAGTTAATCATAAATACAGAACATACAATAAGTGTTTGTTCAATATTTACACATGTAAATGTAAAACTTATGTTATTGTTATATATAGTTGCCCCTGGAGGACATGTGTCACCTGAGATGGAACAAGTGTCTTCACCTGGGTCAGCCAGCTCAACACTACTAGAAGGTGAGTGTATCATTTGCTGGCCATATAATATGTGCTCTTCTATATGTTATGTTGTCATGTGCATTATTTGTTTTGCACATCTTCTTTAAATAGGATTACTTAGTGTCAGTGAAAATTAAGTGTAAGGCAACATGTATTGTGTTAGTGATGTTAATTATCATGTAGGACTTCTGAGTTTAGAGCAACTTTTCATTCATTCATATTTCATACTGAGTCCAAACATTATTCGTAAGTCAAGGTAGTTTTTAATGAGGTTATAAAACGTATGCTAACATGTTAGGTGTTACTTAGGACACAGTACAATTACATAGTAACACAGCATACATTAACATGCCATTTAATAATGTGTACATTTCTTTTTAGAACATCATGGTGATGAGGATGATGAGTATGATGAGGATGACGCCACAGAAGAGACTGAAATACAATCATGTGACCATGAAGAGGTGCCAATAGAAACTGTTGTACCGCCAAATCGTCCATCAACTTCCACATACGATGCAATTGTAGCTTCAGACGGAAAAATAGTGGACGCAGAAAATCGTCGCCATTCAGACATGATGACAGTGCTGGAAAGGATGATTGGACTGCAGGAAGAAACAGTATCACAATTGGCACATCTCCACAGAGTCTTCATTGAAGTGCCTAAACAGTTGCAAAAAATCAACACCTCATTCGAAGCATTAGTTGTTCAGCAAACACAAGCTAATTACTGGAGAATGACTAATGTACCACAATTCAACACCTCCCAGCCAGGATCTGTTCATGCAGGTCAGTTTTCACCACATTCATCTGAGATTCATTCACCAGGCCCAAATGTTACCGGTCAAGTAGCAGACATTGCTGTGCAGGTTCCTGATGACATCCTACCGCTGCCATCTGTACAAATTCAGCAGCAGACACCTACAAAGGAGGAGACAAAAACAAAACAAGACACACATGAAACAGACCAACCATCACTTGTGCAGTGTCTACCAACTTGCTCACATGTGTCACTGGGCACAAGCCCTGTCCGTGAACAGTCACTACCCAAAAGCCCTGTAGGTGAGTCGCTGCCCAAAAGCCCTGTAGGTGAATCGCTGCCCAAAAGCCCTGTAGGTGAGTCGCTGCCCAAAAGCCCTGTAGGTGAGTCGCTGCCCAAAAGCCCTGTAGGTGAATCGCTGCCCAAAAGCCCTGTAGGTGAATCGCTGCCCAAAAGCCCTGTAGGTGAATCACTGCCCACAAGCCCTGTAGGTGAGTCACTGGCCACAAGCCCTGTAGGTGAGTCACTGGCCACAAGCCCCGTAGGTGAACAGTCACTGGCCACAAGCCCTGCCCGTGAAGTGCCAGAGGCCACTCAAAGTGGCTCTGTTGTGCCTAAAGTTGGTGGCAAAAGAAAAAGGAAAATTCAAGAGACAACAAGCAGGCCTGTTACTCGCTCGCAAAAGGAACAAAAAAAATAAATGTTATAATTCAGAAAATATGTGTTTGGCCTTGTTTTGTTGACTTCAGATTATCTAATTACTATTGTATGTATGCTGAAGACTGTGTTGTTTCCAAACTTTCAACTATGTTCTTGTACACGTGAAGTTTTGGAAATGTTAACACTCATAATTAATTGTGTTATAAATATTTATGTTGTAATCGTCTGTTCAGTAATGGTCCACCAGGAGCCAGTTGCTAAGTTTAGAGAAGCTGCCATTGACTTTGCAGCAAAACATTGCATTTGGGTGTGTTAATTGATGTAAGAATTGCATATGCATATTAGTCACATGCAATTATTAAAACACCTAAGTAAGTGCAAACATCTTTCTTGTACGTGTACAGCAGGATTATGTGTAAATTATTACTTACCTTTGCCTTGCTTGGCCATTGTAATTTTGTCCTTTAATCAGTTGTGTGTTCGTTTCTATAACATCTCAGAATGTATAATAATATATATACACACACACACACACACACACACACACTGAGTGAGTGTGAGTGTGAGTGTGTGAGTGTGTATATATATATGTATATATGTGTATATATATATGTATATATGTGTATATATATATGTATATATGTGTATATATATATATGTATATATATATGTATATATGTGTATATATATATGTATATATGTGTATATGTGTATGTATATATGTGTATATGTGTATATATATATGTGTATATGTGTATATATATATGTATATATGTGTATATATATATGTATATATGTGTATATATATATGTATATATGTGTATATATATATGTATATATATGTGTATATATATATGTATATATATATGTATATATATATGTATATATATATATATATATATATATATATATATATATATATATATATATATATATATATATATAGTACTATATAAACTGGTATACACAAACTAATACACTTCATGCTTCCTTGTGAAAGCACACTATTTTAATAATACAGGCCTAATGTTTGAGAAATATCCTAAGTATGAGACTCTAACAGTATTGTGCTTAAACAAATGTTTATTACTTAATTCAATCATGTTTCTCACCATTTAAATAGGTTTCATACAAGGTATACTTAATGCCATCAATGTTGTGTGTACTCCTGCAATATAAAAAAAAATAAAATATTATATATAAATATATATATATTTTTATAAGAGATATATTTATATATATATATATATATATATATATATATATATATATATATATACACACGTATTTAAACTCATGCAGACAGGGAGTTAACCAGACTTTCACATACACACAGAAATGTAAGCGGGGAAAAAACATTTCTTTTTGCAGGTGTGTTTTTACTGATATGCCTGGCTAAGAAATATTTTCACACACTGGTCTTTGTTAGTTTTCAAAAAAACACTATGTGAACGCATTCACAGTCTAGGGATGTTTTTCACAAACGAGATAAAAGAAGGAGAAATGTTTCTCCCACAGTCCCATATCACGAACCACAACTGTTAACCCAATTAGACAAACAAATCCAATTGGCGTTTGAAATAAGGAGTCAAAGTAGTTACTTTTGTTGACCTTGACAAGGAAAAACAGGAGTTTGTTAGCCATTCAGCACATTCATTTTGATGAGCAAATAACACAGACCTGCACACAGCTTTTGTGCTACTCAGACATGGCTGATGAATTCGTTAACAATATTAATCCCCTTTTAGGGTATAAGTACATGATCTGTGAAGCCATCTTGAACAGTCGCGGACAGAAAGCAAGCACACGCCAAATCGATGATTTCATTCGAGCAAAATATCCTTATTACCAAGACCGTAAGCATGCACGGAATTTTAATTCCTCAATAAGATTCACTTTATCAAGTAATGACTTTTTTGAACGTGACCAGGATAAGCTACAACACACCTATGGTTTCTGGAAGATTGCCCCGGAAAAACAATTTCTCCTGAAAGACGGCACTTATATTGTCGTGAAAGGCATATTTATTCCTAATGGCAATAGCAATGTATCCGCTACTACTGATCCGTTTGAATCGATACGTGCTGCAATATCTGCAGCCTCCATTCCTGAAACCCACATTGTACAAGAACAAAAGTACTATGATTATGTACCAAGCCTTTCAGCTGAAATTGCATTGGAATGGGAACCGGAAGAAATGAACCTACCTCCCGACCAATTATTTGAAGAAAGCAGTGGCGATTCCTATGAGCGCATCCTGGAGGAGATATGTGCCATACTGGATTCAGCGGTTGGGTTAAGCGTGGATGAAAATGGCTTGCATTTCTGGAGCGACCAGTTGCAGCCAGGCGAAGAGTTAATTCTAGAAGAATGGTAAATATAACAATCGTTATGCGTTGACTCTGCGTTTAAATTTTTTTTTTTTTTGTAACCACCATTTTCCCTTTCAATGCGTGGATACAGCGTAACATTGCAGACTGCATAACATGTAGCGATCACAAACAAATTGTTTCCTAATACAATATAGTAGGACCTGAAAGAGTAGTACACATTGCTGACGGAATAAATATACGTACTTTCCTATCCCTTTAAACATATTAGCAACATTTTACCATTACTCTAACACATACCTGTTTTGTTATCATGCAACATCTACAACATTGAAAACCGGGTCCACCACGTATGACGTGGGACCCTTGTCATGGGCCAAGGCGTCCTTAAAAAGGATTAGTGATGTAAGTCCCGCCCCCAAGCGACGTGCGCGCCTCAAAGCCTATTGGCTGTCATGTTTTGTTATAGTAACGGTAACTGCAGTGTGTCATTTGTGCGGCTCAGTGTTTGTAGGCGTCAACTGGGCGTTAGCCGAATGTTAATTGAGTGGGAGGAGTGTTAGCGTGCGTTTCACGCTGGCTTAACATGACGTCACACGTATTGCATTTGCGCATTGTGTTATCGGCCGTGCTTTCTGTTCAAACACGTCTGTTTAAAAAGAATACAGATGTACTCGTTTAGAACGAATGTAGTTTCGTCTTCATTGTATTTGAAATAAAGATGTTATGTTTACTGGTATTTTCAACATGTATTGAACGCACAACGTACGCTTTGTTTTGCGCATGCGCTAACAGTTAGTGGAGCCAAGCGTGAAGTGCGTGCGCACACAAAGATGTGCGCGCACATCTTTCAGTATACAGGCAACGTTCACTTCTTATACATAGTTATGCCTGCTACAAATTTAAAGAAACATTACATACTGATGAACAGTTTTACTTCTAACATATAAGTGACTGACGTGTGTATCTACACAATCATATAGAGCTGCGTAACGCGTTGTCACGGATGCATATCTAGTAAGGTGCCATCTTTGACCATCATGTGTTTGCTGTATTTCAGAGATGTCGGGGAAGATACAATCGGATCAATGTATGATTTCAGAAGAGTCTACCTTTATATGAGATGATTGTGAGGAGGAGCCACCGACTACTATACTACATATGGAACTAATTTTATATTGCTTGCAGCGCTTATTAACAAACAATTAAAAATGTGATACCCTTATGCCTATATTGCATAAGCACTTAATTAACATAATGATGTTGCAAAAGAGTGCCTCATGAATTTTTATTGAGTGTTCTTTAATGACTACTAACATTTTATGACATGGTGTGTTTTATATATAACAACCATTCCCACTCTGCTAACACATTTGTGTATTCTAATATGTAATGGAACGTATGACTGTCGAAACTATGTAACAATAATAATAATAATATGAGCATGTTCATGTATAGGGCTGCTAGTTGTACGCAGCGATTTACAGACACATGTTTCAGCCTGAGGTCCCTGGCCCGTGGAACGTACAAATGTTTTTTTGCCGCATGAGGCACAGGGAGATAAAGTGACTTGGCCAAGGTCACAAGGAGCCCACACCGGGAATTGAACCAGACTCCCCTGCTTCAAACTATCAGTGCCAGTGTGTGTCTTTACTCAGTGAGCCACTCCTTCTCCCAATGTAAAGGACACTTACAACCAAGTAGCCATTTATTTTTAAAATCTCTTGTTACATGGGTATGTAGATAAAATGGTTTGGGACTGTAGCAAATAATGTTACTGGCCAGATGTTATGGTCCCCTCCAATGCATGATGTTCTGAATATGACATCACCATCATGTTATGAAGTACGTTTCTGTGTATATTTCATTAACCTAACTAACTATAGTTTACTGTGTTTATTAATCGTTTAGAAATACATAGTATAGTCAATATGATGATATAAGCTACCATAATAAAGCTGGTGTTATCATTTGTCGGTGTTATACATGGATCCTACACCAATTGATAGAGACACAAACAGTTGTCTTAAAAAGTGTGTCTATGCTAGTGATGAATGTGCTCCCGTAAGTAAACAAATAAGTACAGTTATCCCCTTTTCTCCAACCACCTCTATATTACATTAATGGAAATTATAAGGAAACATACATAAAATGTGATGAAATGTGAGTAATCATTTTGTAATACAATGCACATGAAAGCTCAAGAGTAGCTAAATGCATATACATGATACAGAAAGTACATATATGTAACATTTGTGTTTAAACCAATATGTTGGGTTTTTAGTTCCAATAATTATAGGAAGATTGAGGTAGCCACATCTTATGAGAGATGTCAGCAAATATACATACCATGATCAGTCATACTGGAGATATACCTATAATGCAAAGGAACAATATATAAATTGCAAACATTGACATGCCATCTTCAGTACCGTAAACAACACAGCAAAGTGTGTATTTGGTGTTAAATGTACAACACCATGTATATTTCATGACATTCAAAATGTAAATCAGCCTGGTGTACACATCATCTGGATGTACATGTTACACTGCACCAATAACATTGTATGTAAGCATACTAGAAGCATGAATGATTATGGGCATAATATGTGTTTTGTCTTAGCATAAGGAATAACACAATGCTACAATATTATTGCTTTGTTACCCAAGTTGTATTCACATACACACAACTAAAGTACAATTGAAGAGGGATTATATAACCTGTGCAACAATAACATACCGGTGCCACATCCCTTTGTGCACACAGCAGAGAAAAGAAAGGTGTGCAACCCATATTCATCTGTGTCCTAACAGAAGGTTATATAAAGAAACATTATTGTTAATATAACATAATTAAACTATAAAAGTAGTACTAGGAACATATGAGTTTGTACTTACAAGAAAAAAATGAATTGATGAGATTCTGTCGTGTCTGGCCACCACTGGCTGTTTGTTCATTTTCAGCAGCTACATGGGTGGGATGCTCGTCTACCAAAGCCTCAGCTAGGTCTGACTGTACATTGTGCCTGAGTGCAACATTGTGCAAAATGCAACAGGCAAGGATAATATCAGACACTTTTTGAGGCTTGTATAGAAGAGCCCCACCAGTTCTGTCCAGACACCTAAACCTGGTCTTGAGTAGGCCAAATGTCCTCTCTATAACAGATCTTGTAGATATATGGGCTGCATTGTACCTGTCCTCTGCTTCAGTTTGAGGGTTTAGCACCGGAGTCAAGAGCCACGGCCTAATTCCGTATCCTGAGTCACCTATAATGAATGGAGCACACATAAGCTGACATTAGTGATCAAATTGTACAATGCCAACATTCCTAAATCAACATGTGTTTTGTGTTAGAACATGTAAATATGTACTCACCCAGCAGCCAACCAGGTTCAAAATGTCCCTCTTCGAACGCATGGAAGACTGAAGAGTTCCTCAGGATAGAGGAATCGTGACTGGAACCAGGGAACTTGGGTACCACATGCATTATCCTCATCGTCGCATCACATACCACCTGTACATTGAGTGAATGGTAGTGCTTCCGATTGCGGTACACATGCTCACTCTGACTAGGTGCAATCAAAGCAACATGTGTGCAATCGATTGCACCCAGCACAGATGGTATCCCTGCTATATTATAAAAGCCAGTCCTGACTTCCAGCCACTCTGTTGCCTCTGTAGGAAAATGAATATAATTCCTAGCGCGTCTATTGAGTGCATAGAGAAACTGGGTCAAGGCCCGCGAGAATGTAGATTGCGAGACCCCGCCCACTATGCCCACAGTTGTCTGGTATGACGCGGAAGCAAGATAATGTAATGAGCACAGCATTTTAACAAGCCCAGGGACTGCACGACCTCTGGCTGTGAAAAAATCTAAATCCCCCCTTATCTCCTCATAAAGAGCTAAGATTGCTGCTGAACTCAAACGATAGCGACTTACAATCTCCTCCTCACTCATCCCATCTAACAGGGTTCTCTCCCTGTACAGACGCGGACGAGGCACAAGTTGTCTCCTCTGTCTTCTCCTCTGATCTCCTGTCCCTCTACCTGTCCCTCGGCCTGTCCCTCTCCCTGTCCCTGTCGTATCCGCGTCACTGTCACTGTCCCTCGGTGTGTCCCTACCTTGCCCTATATGATTCTCTTGATCATCAAGCATGTCATAGAAAAGAATGTTCCTGCGTCTCCTAAACATTCGCAACATTTTGAAATGAGTAGCTGTGAATGAGCAGGTAATGTGCGTCCTTTAAATAGGTATGTGATGATGTCAGGTGTTACATTAACATAATAAAGTACTTCTGTGGCAAGCTGTGTGCACTTGTTGTTCTAAGTATTTGTTGTGTGTATTCTGCAGGGAATGATGATATTTGGCAATGATGTGACGTGAAGCTTTGTACAAAGATTGCTTGCAAATAAATAGTTGCATGTGCAATGCATGTAACACTTGTGAACGCAAGAGTCAGTCATGTAATGAGACAAAAAGGCTGAGATTGACGTGGGAAAAGTTTTGTGTAACATGTGTAATTATCCATGTTATTGTGACATGTTGGCAACAATGAATAGTCGTGTGCATATGCATGCATTTGTGTAAGGAGGATAGTTGGTATAGAATGAGTTTACAAGGTGTCCCAATGATGAATTACTGTACATGTGTGTATAAGTTAGGTTGAAGTGCTTGTAATGCAACGGTTACAATGTAAACATGCAATGTGATTGAGCGTCCAATAAGTGACGTCATGAAAATAGGGAGGACCCAAAAGTATATGTAAACATGAGAATACAGATGTACATGAACGTTTAAAGATGCGTGTCACATTACAAGCATTGTGTAATGTAAAGGAAGATGAATATACTGTGTATGTGTGACATGTGTGACATGTGTGACATCATGTAAATAATTGTCGCTGAGTTGAGTAAAATGTGTGATATGATGTGAGGTTCTCCTTTAAGAGTGTAGTATAGTATTTTCCCTTGCCACATCATCACATGATGAGTAATGTGACCCGCAAATGCTGAAAACATGTAAAAGTCGAATGTTATGCAAATAAGACACGTCAGCTGTGACACAATGCAGGGAATGCCCCCACACTGTAATGCAAATCCCCCTTGTATTGTGAGCAATGAAACGTAAACAGTACTATACTGTTATACGTCCCCGCTCCATTGACTTCCATTGATGTACAGAAGATTTTTTTTTTCTAAGTGCCGTTCCGGCAGCCTTAGCGATCGTTCTCCCGTCCAAACTGCCAACTTTAGTTGGCGGGAGAAATCGGCCATAACATCTCAATTTCGTAGTGCCGATCAGCCCCGATAAGCTGTTTTTTTTTGTTGAATCCAGCCGATTTAAAAAAGTGGCGATCAGTGTCGAAAACAGGCTTATCGGCAGGCGACTGGCCATAACCAAATTATCGGCTCCGAAA
Source organism: Ascaphus truei (assembly GCF_040206685.1). Classification (NCBI taxonomy): domain Eukaryota; kingdom Metazoa; phylum Chordata; class Amphibia; order Anura; family Ascaphidae; genus Ascaphus; species Ascaphus truei. Next base: position 4,840,804 of record NC_134483.1, read on the forward strand.
CCTGGCGATATGAAGCACTTATCGGCGCTTACTGAATCTCAAACCCAATTTTGGCTATAACATGGCCATATTTCCCTTATCAACGCTTACTGCATGAGGCCCTAAGTGTAAAATTGTGTAAACCTGAAACCATTATCTCCGGTTCGGTAAGGGCTAGAGCAGCGGTGCGCAAACTGGGGGGCGCGACCCCCAGGGGGGCGCGAGACTGTCGGCGGGGGGGCGCCGGGTTTACAGAGGCCCCGCGCGCTTCCCGAAGGCACTTAAATTAAGTGCCGGGGGAGCTGCAGGGCCTCTGTAAACCATACTTACCCGTGACTCCAGCGGCTTCCTTCTTGCGTCGCCTCTGAGGGAAGGGTCACACACTAGGGCGTGTGAGTCATTGAGATATATATATTATTGTTGTATACATCACTAGACACTTGCATCCCACTCCATTCCCCCCCTCCCTTTACCTTCCCCTACTTATCCCCAAGAGGACATATTGTGTCATTCAATACATGCACTAATCATCTGTGTATATCATTGTCTCTTTATTTTTCGAGATTAACATCTTGCGCTGACCGCCACCTTGTATCCATCGCCGTTATAAGAAGATTCTGGGTTCCATCTTCTTCTTGGTCAAGCTGCAGAACTACGACAAGGGCTAGTATATACATACTTCTTTGGTTTCTACACTAGCCCACCGGTGTTACACTTCCACACGTCAAACAAGGTAGGGAGCGCCACAGCTTTGTTTTTGTTCAATTGTCATCCAATACCTGAGACCCAATGTTAAGGTATAGAGCCAAAATCACATAAAAAGGATGGTAAGCTCTATGCCCAGTGTCTTTCGTGTCTTCATTTTGTATCCTGTATTGCCCGATGAACTGCTAACCTGAATCCTGGTTATTTCATTGTCCCGACCCTAAGTACGTGTCTATATTTCCATTTGTTATTTGTCCAATATTGTGTGGCCACCTGTCTTTTAAGGAATAAAATCTCTTTATTATATCACATTCTTATTCAATTCAACCCAGTTATTTGGCGTATATTATAACCCTGTAAGCTACCGTGACACTAACTAATTCTACTAACGTTACCGTTCCCACACCCCCCGAACTAAGTCCTTCACTGGACCGTTAGAGGAAGCTGGGGGAGAAGCCCATTCCTCCTGGGGGCCAACGGATGTCTCCTGCTACTTACCAGCAACAATACAGCTCTCCTCTCTCCTGTCGTTATCAAGGTGGCCGCACCTCGGGCGGTATCACGCAAAGGCTGTACAGCCTCTCCATCTCTGGACAGGTGTGCAAGATGCATCCCCAGCCATCCAGACTGTGACACTGTCCGCTATGCTGCACCGCCCACCACCTGCACCCGCTGCCATCCTGGCGGGGCCCTGCTACAGCCGCGTGACCCGTACCTCGGGCGGTGCCACGCGAGGCTCGTCCAGCATCGTGTGACCCGCACCTCGGGCGGTGTCATGCGAGGCTCATCCAGCCTCACCCCCTCTGGATAGGTGCACAGGAGGCTTCGCCAGCACTCCAGACCTCCACACTGTCCACTGTCCACCACCTGCTCCCACTGCGGCACCGTGACCCATACCTTAGGCGGCGTCAGGTGAGGCTTGTCCGGTCGCTCTCCGATTCCTTTGGTCCTGGTGCAGCTAGCGGTCCAATTCTTTTTGCCCCTAGCTCGTGGGGACCCCCACACTCGACCTCAACAGGGTCCGACAGGCAATGGCCACGAGAAAGGGTCGCGCCTGCCACGTGGATCACCACCATTGACCACAATGGCGGAGAAAAGCCGCTAGGTTAAAACGGCTAAGTACAAAACTGTATAAATTTGAAATCCGTATCTCCGGTTCGATGATAGCTGGAGAGCTGGAATTTGGCCATCAGGTAGTCATGCTTCCGGCATGATTGCATGGCAATTTCCAGCCCTCTCAGTCTAACCGAACGGAGAGTATTTCAGTTGTAAAGTTACGGTCACCACCATTGGCCGCCATGAGGGAAAAACCCGCTAGGTTTTAAAACACTAAGTGTAAAATTGTGTAAACCTGAAACCATTATCTCCGGTTCGGTAAGGGCTAGAGCAGCGGTGCGCAAACTGGGGGGCGCGACCGCCAGGGGGGCGCGAGACTGCCGGCGGGGGGGGTGCCGGGTTTACAGAGGCCCCGCGCGCTTCCCGAAGGCACTTAAATTAAGTGCCGGGGGAGCTGCAGGGCCTCTGTAAACCATACTTACCCGTGACTCCAGCGGCTTCCTTCTTGCGTCGCCTCTGAGGGAAGGGTCTCACACTAGGGCGTGTGAGTCATTGAGATATATATATTATTGTTGTATACATCACTAGACACTTGCATCCCACTCCATTCCCCCCACTTTCCCCCCCTCCCTTTACCTTCCCCTACTTATCCCCAAGAGGACATATTGTGTCATTCAATACATGCACTAACCATCTGTGTATATCATTGTCTCTTTATTTTTCGAGATTAACATCTTGCGCTGACCGCCACCTTGTATCCATTGCCGTTATAAGAAGATTCTGGGTTCCATCTTCTTCTTGGTCAAGCTGCAGAACTACGACAAGGGCTAGTATATACATACTTCTTTGGTTTCTACACTAGCCCACCGGTGTTACACTTCCACACGTCATACAAGGTAGGGAGCGCCACAGCTTTGTTTTTGTTCAATTGTCATCCAATACCTGAGACCCAATGTTAAGGTATAGAGCCAAAATCACATAAAAAGGATGGTAAGCTCTATGCCCAGTGTCTTTCGTGTCTTCATTTTGTATCCTGTATTGCCCGATGAACTGCTAACCTGAATCCTGGTTATTTCATTGTCCCGACCCTAAGTAAGTGTCTATATTTCCATTTGTTATTTGTCCAATATTGTGTGGCCACCTGTCTTTTAAGGAATAAAATCTCTTTATTATATCACATTCTTATTCAATTCAACCCAGTTATTTGGCGTATATTATAACCCTGTAAGCTACCGTGACACTAACTAATTCTACTAACGTTACCGTTCCCACACCCCCCGAACTAAGTCCTTCACTGGACCGTTAGAGGAAGCTGGGGGAGAAGCCCATTCCTCCTGGGGGCCAACGGATGTCTCCTGCTACTTACCAGCAACAATACAGCTCTCCTCTCTCCTGTCGTTATCAAGGTGACCGCACCTCGGGCGGTATCACGCAAAGGCCGTACAGCCTCTCCATCTCTGGACAGGTGTGCAAGATGCATCCCCAGCCATCCAGACTGTGACACTGTCCGCTATGCTGCACCGCCCACCACCTGCACCCGCTGCCATCCTGGCGGGGCTCTGCTACACCCGCGTGACCCGTACCTCGGGCGGTGCCACGCGAGGCTCGTCCAGCATCGTGTGACCCGCACCTCGGGTGGTGTCATGCGAGGCTCATCCAGCCTCACCCCCTCTGGATAGGTGCACAGGAGGCTTCGCCAGCACTCCAGACCTCCACACTGTCCACTGTCCACCACCTGCTCCCACTGCGGCACCGTGACCCATACCTTAGGCCGCGTCAGTTGAGGCTTGTCCGGTCGCTCTCCGATTCCTTTCCGGACAGGAGCACAGGAGGCATCGCCAGACCTCCAGAACGCTGCACTGTCTGCCGCCTACACCCTCTGCAGGCGGTTGCCACCATGGCTACGGACCTGCAGTAATCAACATCCCCATTTGCCTCCGCCTCCAGTACTGCTTCCATAGCAGCCCGGAACATTAGCACTGAACAAACAGCCCTCAGCCTTCCCCTGCAGCCTGTAACACTCCATACAGGTGGCTGCCACACGTGGATGGGTCCTGCTGCCTGTTCCGTCACCACCGGCAAACGGCAGTGACCCAACATCCCACTATGGAATCCTCTTCCAGCAATGTTCCCTCTGCAGCCCGCATAGCTGGCGCTGAAGCATCCCCCCACTCCTTGTGGCTTCCGTGATTCAGCTTTTTTTCCCCTAGCAGACCAAAGCCTTCAGGATGATTTCCAGAGGCAATGTAAGCAGCAGGAGCCACAAAGTCCCCATGCTAAGTATCTACTCTATGTATCCATCATTAGGAACCTGTGAAGCAACTCGCAGACACTTCCTATAACTCCTCCTATTTCTCCATCCAACATCGCAACTCAGCAGGGGCCTCCCTTTAAGGGACAACTCAGATCATGGATGTCCGAATAAGTCCCCCCCCCCCGGGGGCTCAAGTACATTTATACCGGGATCATATGATTGAGCAAAACAAGGAGGTAAAATAAATTGTAATTTATTTCAGGAAAAGACAAACACACAATGTAACACAATTTACCTAAAAATACACTTACTTTGGAAATCTGGGGTAACACAAACTACCTTTCCTATTTGTAGGGGTTTATGACCAAGCTTATCCTAGAAACCATTGCAAAACAAACAGCAAAATAATCCAGGCAGATTTTCCTTCAAGTAGCCTCTGCCTGCTGGAGCCTTGTAACTGGACACTTAGCTTCTGAGAATCTTAGATGACCTACTCCAGGCCTGCACAACACGCGGGCTGCATGCGGACCGCCTGCACTCACTGTGCGGCCCGCGGCGGCTTTCCGCTCTCTCCCTCCCAAGTCCTCTCTACCCCTCCGCCTCCCTCCCGAGTCCGCTTTCCCGCTCCCCTACGAGTCCGCTCCCCCACAAGCCCGCTCTCCCCCTCCCCTACGCACCCGCTCTCCCCCTCCTCCATGAACCCGCTCTCCCCCTCCCCCACGAACCCACTCTCTGGTTCCCCCACAAGCCAGGGCAGCAGCGCGCTCTAACATTTACGCACTTCCGTGCCTGCTGCTTGCTAGAGCAAGTGCGTGAAGTCCTGCCTGCTCTGCCACCTCCTCCGCAGCAAACCGATGTGGGGGGGGAGGGGGTCATTGGAGGTGCAGGGGAGGGGTCATTGGAGGTGCAGGCGGGGGGTCATTGGAGGTGCAGGCGGGGGGTTATTGGAGGTGCAGGGGAGGGTCATTGGAGGTGCAAGGAGGGTCATTGGAGGTGCAGGGGAGGGTCATTGGAGGTGCAGGGGAGGGTCATTGGAGGTGCAGGGGAGGGTCATTGGAGGTGCAGGGGAGGGTCATTGGAGGTGCAGGGGAGGGTCATTGGAGGTGCAGGGGAGGGTCATTGGAGGTGCAGGGGAGGGTCATTGGAGGTGCAGGCGAGGGTCATTGGAGGTGCAGGGGAGGGTCATTGGAGGTGCAGGGGAGGGTCATTGGAGGTCAGGGGAGGGTCATTGGAGGTGCAAGGGAGGGTCATTGGAGGTGCAAGGGAGTTTCATTGGAGGTGCAGGGGAGGGCCATTGGAGGTGCAGGGGGCGATTGGAGGTGCAGGGGGGCGATTGGAGGTGCAGGGGGGGTGATTGGAGGTGCAGGGGGGGTGATTGGAGGTGCAGGGGAGAGATGTGTGATACAGGGGGGGAAAGTGATGTGAGGTGGAGGGGGGAGTGATTTGAGGTGCATGGGTGGTGATTTGAGGTGCATGGGGGGTGATTTGAGGTGCATGGGGGTGATTTGAGGTGCATGGGGGGAGAGTGATTTGAGGTGCAGGGGGGGAGAGTGATGTGAGGTGCAGGGGGGGAGTGATGTGAGGTGCAGGGGGGAGAGTGATGTGAGGTGCAGGGGGGGAGAGTGATGTGAGGTGCAGGGGGGGAGAGTGATGTGAGGTGCAGGGGGGGAGAGTGAAGTGAGGTGCAGGGGGGGAGTGATGTGAGGTGCAGGGGGAAGAGTGATGTGAGGTGCAGGGGGGAGAGGGATGTGAGGTGCAGGGGGGAGAGGGATGTGGGGTGCAGGGGGAGAGTGATGTGAGGTGCAGGGGGTGAGAGTGATGGGAGGTGCAGGGGGAGAGTGATGGGAGGTGCAGGGGGGTGAGTGATGGGAGGTGCAGGGGGGGAGAGTGATGGTAGGTGTAGGGGAGGAGAGTGATGTGAGGTGCAGGGGGGTGATTGGAGGTGCAGGGGGGGTGATTGGAGGTGCAGGGGAGAGAGATGTGTGATACAGGGGGGGAAAGTGATGTGAGGTGGAGGGGGGGGTGATTTGAGGTGCATGGGGGTGATTTGAGGTGCATGGGGGTGATTTGAGGTGCAGGGAGGGAGAGTGATGTGAGGTGCAGGGGGGGAGAGTGATGTGAGGTGCAGGGGGGGAGTGATGTGAGGTGCAGGGGGGGAGAGTGATGTGAGGTGCAGGGGGGGGAGAGTGATGTGAGGTGCAGGGGGGGAGAGTGAAGTGAGGTGCAGGGGGGGAGTGATGTGAGGTGCAGGGGGAAGAGTGATGTGAGGTGCAGGGGGGAGAGTGATGTGAGGTGCAGGGGGGAGAGTGATGTGAGGTGTAGGGGGGAGTGATGTGAGGTGCAGGGGGGAGAGTGATGTGAGGTGCAGGGGGGAGAGTGATGTGAGGTGCAGGGGGTGAGAGTGACGGGAGGTGCAGGGGGGAGAGTGATGGGAGGTGCAGGGGGAGAGTGATGGGAGGTGTAGGGGAGAGTGATGGGAGGTGCAGGGGGGAGAGTGATGGGAGGTGCAGGGGGGTGAGTGATGGGAGGTGCAGGGGGGGAGAGTGATGGTAGGTGTAGGGGAGGAGAGTGATGTGAGGTGCAGGGGGGGTGGGATGTGTGTGGTGTGCAGGGGGTTATTGTGTGTTTGATGTGGAGGGGGAGTATTATGTGTGTGGGTGAGGGGGAGAGATGGGGTATGAGAGATAGATGGGGAGTATCGCAAAGGTTGATAGTGAGGGGTTCTAGGTGAGATATGAGGATGATGATGAAGGGTGGTGGTGGAGATATGAGACTGATGATGAGGGGTGCTGGGGGAGATATATGAGGATGATGATGAGAGGTGCTGGAGGAGTGATGATGATGATGATTTTACCCGTGCGGCCCAATTTTTTTTTCCTTGGAGCAGTTCGGCCCTTCTCACTTTATGAGTTGTGCAGGCCTGACTTACTCAGAGCTTGGAATTCTTGGAACACACATTGAATCACACCTCTTGAATGGTGATTAGCTGTCTTATACACTTTGGGACAAGCAGTCCCACAGCTTGCTCACCAATCACCGGCGTGGGAATTTCATCGCTGACCAATTACACACTTTTGTTTGTGAAAGCTGGCACCTATGGCTTCAGAAAAGTAAGAGGGCATGTGCGCAGATTGCCATCTTCTCACTTACTATTCTAAGGCCCCGCAAGCTCAATGCCCGAAAGTCTGGGGCAGGTGACAACTGGCCAGGATAGCTGGCCTTCATCCCAGGATGCTAGCACTTAGCTTAGCTATCCTGCCCATCTGGCTGCTCACACCTATGGCACAAGTGTTAATAATTTGATCTATGGAACTTCCAGGAGACAACCTGGCACCAAAACCTGGGGTGGCCAAGAGTTCTCCTTTGATCCCGAGATGAAAAGACCTGGCCTTATGTTACCTGCACAAAGCAAAACATATTTTCTTACGGCTGCTTAATAAAATATACTTCTATACACGCTTCTGTTACAATATGTTACTGCCTTTTGGTGTATTGAGATAGTGTAAGCTAACCTGCTTCCTTTACACTAGCCTGTATCACTTACACACAGCAAGGCAACACATGCGCAATACACGGGTCCAAGAGCTGACACTCTAAGACCCCAAAACACAGTTCAGGGGCAACCAAGTGGGCTTAAAACCTTCATTAGTGAGCCTGGTTACCCCCTCACTGTCACAGGTGGCTCCCCCCATTTCCAACCCCATGGGAGCTCAATCTAGGAGGGTGTCCTCCCTCACTCCGTGAGGCACATGGGGAACATCTGCCCCCCTCCTTCGCCTCCACCCTTTGAAAGGTACCCCTTGGTTTGTCCATCCCCATGGACCCGTGGGGCTTCTGCCAACTATCCCACACAGTGGAATGTAACCTTAAGTCCACCCAACCCCTGCGGGAGATAGCCAGAAGGTCCTGCCCCAGTCAAGTGGTGTCTACTCTCCACCACCCCAACCTCCTCAACCCAATGTGGACTCAAGTAGGTCTCCCCCAGTATGAACCCCTGCGGGGGATCACAAACCCAGTGGGGGCTCAAGTGTAGCCCCCATTCCCGTGGGGGAGATGGCTATGCCCCCCGTCTATTGACGGCTCCTCTCCGCAGTAGGGGCCTCACAAGGGCCCCCCTGCCCCAGTGTGACTTCCCTGTCCTCATGGGGCCTCAGATAAGGCCCGCCCACTCAACCCAGTGTGGGCTCAAGTGAGGTTCCCCACCACAGTGGTCATGTGTAGCTCCTCCCGCAGGTGCTCAAATTGTCCCTCCACCCTTATTGATTTGAAGTAGAACCACACCAGGCCCCGCAGTGGCTTAAGTGGGGCTGCCCCCCAACCCAGTAGGGTCTCCCGTGTAGCCCCTCCTTTCCTCCTGTGGGTCCCCCCGCCCCTCTGGTTGCACACCAATCCCCTAGGGGCACAAGTATAGCCCCCCCCCCCCAGTGAGGGTCTCAAGTGAGGGTCCCCACCCCATGATCATGTGTGGCTCCTCAAACTCCTGCAGGGACTCAGCTGACTCCCCCACCACCATGGGGCTCCAAACCAGTGTGGATTTGAAGAGAAACCACTGCACCCCTCGCAGGGGCTTAAGTGGGACTACTCTCCTAATGGGAGCTCACCAAAGCCATGGGGACTCCCGTGAAGTCCCCCTACCTCCTGTGGGTCCTCCTGCCCCTGTGGGGGCACGCCAACCCAGTAGGGCATACATATAGTTTCCCCACCCCAGTGAGGGGCTCAAGTGGGACCCCCACACTCAAGTGTGAGCCCAAGTGGAGCCCCCCTTCTTTCCGAGTGCAAACTCCCGCCTCACAACCTCCTGCAAGCTGTTGCAGAAGCCATTCAGCCCCTCTTGAAAGAGCCTCTGTTTGCAGCCTGTCCAGCACCAACTCCACGGCAGCCATTTTAACGTCTTTCCAGGGAGCCTCTGCACCACCTGCATCCCCCTCACTACCTGTATCACCACCTGTATCACTATCTTCATCCCCCCTCACCCTCTGCATCACCCTCACCCTCTGCATCACGCTCACTACCTGCATCCCCCTCTGCATCACGCTCACCACCTGCATCCCCCTCTGCATCACGCTCACCACCTGCATCCCCCTCACCCTCTGCATCACCCTCACCCTCTGCATCACGCTCACTACCTGCATCCCCCTCTGCATCACGCTCACCACCTGCATCCCCTGGAACCCCCTCACGACCTGCATCCCCCTCTGCATCACCACCTGCATCCCCATCAACAGAGGTGGCAAACTCCCTGCGCTGCGTCCCCCCTATTTGCTCTGCTCCTCTGTTGCGCCCCCCCTCACCTCTAATGTTGCGTCAAATGACGCTGCGGGGTCATGTGACGTCACGTTTCCATGGCAACGGGCGTCATTTCACACCGCATTGTCATAGAGACGAGTCACTGGAGCCGGGTAAGTGTACGGAGGCGTCGCGCTCTCAGCGCGGGGACTCTGTAAACGTTGCACCCCCCAGTTTGCGCAATGCTGACCTAGATCCCCTCACCACCTGCATCCCCCCTCTGTATCCCCCTCACCTCCTACACCCCCCCTGTATCCCTCTGTATCCCCTCCTGCACCCCCTCTGTATGCCCTATCCCCCTCACCACCTGCATCCCCCTCACCACCTCCATCCCCCTCTGTATCCCATATCCCCCTCACCACCTGCATCCCGCTCACCACCTGCATCCCCGTCTGTATCCCGTATCCCCCTCACCACCTGCATCCCCCTCTGTATCCCGTATCCCCCACACCACCTGCATCCCCCTCACCACCTGCATCCCCCTCTGTATCCCCCTCACCACCTGCATCCCCCTCTTTATCCCGTATCCCCCACACCACCTGCATCCCCCTCACCACCTGCATCCCCCTCTGTATCCCGTATCCCCCACCACCTGCATCCCCCTCACCACCTGCATCCCCCTCTGTATCCCCCTCACCACCTGCATCCCCCTCTGTATCCCACTCACCACCTGCATCCCCCTTTGTATCCCCCTCACCACCTGCATCCCCCTCTGTATCCCCTGGATCCCCCTCACCACCTGCATCCCCTTCTGTATCCCCCTCACCACCTGCACCCCCCTCTGTATCCCCCATCACCACCTGCATCCCCCTCTGTATCACCTCCTGCATCCCCCTCCTGTACCCCCTCCTGCATCCCCCTCTGTATCACCTCCTGTATCCCCCCTCTGTATCCCCTGCATCCCCCTCTGTATCCCCTCCTGCACCCCCTCTACATAACCTCCTGCACCCCCCTCTGTATCACCTCCTGCACCCCCCTCTGTATCACCTCCTGCACTCCCCTCTGTATCCCCTGCATCCCCCTCTGTATCACCTCCTGCATCCCCCTCTGCATCCCCCTCTGTATCACCTCCTGCATCCCCCTCTGTATCCCCTGCATCGCCCTCTGTATCACCTCCTGCATCCCCCTCTGTATCCCCTCCTGCATCCCCCTCTGTATCCCCTCCTGCATCCCCCTCTGTATCCCCTCCTGCATCCCCCTCTATCCCCTCCTGCATCCCCTCCTGCATCCCCCTCTGTATCACCTCCTGTACCCCCTCCTGCATCCCCCTCTGTATCACCTCCTGTACCCCCTCTGTATAACCTCCTGCATCCCCCCTCTGTATCCCCTGCATCCCCCTCTGTATCCCCTCCTGCACCCCCCTCTGTATCACCTCCTGCACCCCCCTCTGTATCCCCTGCATCCCCCTCTGCATCCCCCTCTGTATCACCTCCTCCATCCCCCTCTGTATCACCGGAATGTGGTGTATGTGGTGCTCAAAATTGAGCAAGTAGCATCCTTAAACATATTGTTAATGAAATCCTTAATTAGGAGGTCCGGCGATGATGGAGTGCCCCTCAATAATGCAATAAATCTGCGTGATGACTGTAGGGGAAGTGACAAGTGGAGTCAGTTGAGACAACCACCGGGATGTACACAATAATCACCCTGACAGTATAATAAAGAGGAACTATGTCCATAACAGCAGGATTTGAATAAGGCACATTGGCACTTTACCTGCTCCTTCAGGGGGCACTCTCAGGATCAGTAGCGTGCAATCCATCCATAGGTAAATTCAAGAGGGTAGTTGGTGTAGATAGAGCACAGCTTCCAGACTCCCTGCAATGTGAAGCAGGGAAAACAAAACCAGGCCACTCCGCAGTAGTTTCAAATTTGTATTAGCCAACTAACACATACAGGGAAAAAGGGGACAAATAGAACGCACCTACGCGTTTCGTACAGAGGTACTTTATCAAGGTGAAGCAGGAACACAATACCAGCCTATTTATACCCACCATTTGTACTTCTAGTCCAATGGGTTGCGGCGTCAATCGACGACAGCTGCAAGCAGTCGCGGTTGTATGACGCACACTCCCAGGGAATAGGGTGCATCAGGTAGTACATAGGGACTGCCACGAGACCTCCGTCGCGTCATTTGTTTTCCCTGCTTCACATTGCAGGGAGTCTGGAAGCTGTGCTCTATCTACACCAACTACCCTCTGTATCACCTCCTGCATCCCCCTCTGTATCACCTCCTGTATCCCCTCCTGCATCCCACTCTGTATCCCCTGCATCCTCCTCACCACCTGCACCCCCCTCTGTATCCTCCTCACCACCTGCACCCCCCTCTGTATTCCCTGTATCCCCCCCTCACCACCTGCACTCCCTCTGAATCCACTCCTGCATCCCCCTCTGTATCCCTTGCATCCCCTTCTGTATCTCCTCCTGCACCCCCCTCTGTATCACCTCCTGCATCCCCCTCTGTATCACCTCCTGCATTCCCCTCTGTATCTCCTCCTGCATCCCCCTCTGTATCACCTGCATCCCCCTCGTATCCCCTGCATCCCCCTCTGTATCCCCCTCTGTATCCCCATGCATCCCCTTCTGTATCACCTCCTGCATCCCCCTCTGTATCCCCTCCTGCATCCCCCTCTGTATCACCTCCTGCATCCCCCTGTATCCCCTCCTGCATCCCCCTCTGTATCACCTCCTGCATCTCCCTCTGTATCACCTCCTGCATCCCCCTATGTATCCCCTCCTGCATCCCTCTGTATCCCCTGCATCCTCCTCACCACCTGCACCCCCCTCTGTATTCCCTGTATCCCCCCCTCACCACCTGCACTCCCTCTGAATCCCCTCCTGCATCCCCCTCTGTATCCCCTCCTGCATCCCCCTCTGTATCCCTTGCATCCCCTTCTGTATCTCCTCCTGCACCCCCCTCTGTATCACCTCCTGCACCCCCCTATGTATCACCTCCTGCACCCCCCTCTGTATCACCTCCTGCATCCCCCTCTGTATCACCTCACCACCTGCATCCCCCTCTGTATCCCCTGCATCCCCCTCTGTATCCCCTCCTGCATCCCCCTCTGTATCACCTCCTGCATCCCCCTCTGTATCACCTCCTGCATCCCCCTCTGTATCACCTCCTGCATCCCCCTCTGTATCACCTCCTGCATCCCCCTCTGTATCCCCTCCTGCATCCCCCTCTGTATCCCCTCCTGCATCCCCCTCTTTATCACCTCCTGCATCCCCCTCTGTATCCCCTCCTGCATGCCCCTCTGTATCCCCTCCTGCATCCCCCTCTGTATCCCCTCCTGCATCCCCTTCTGTATCCCCTCCTGCATCTCCATGCATCCCCCTCTGTATCCCCTCCTGCATCCACCTCTGTATCACCTCCTGCATCCCCCTCTGTATCCCCTTCTGCATCCGCCTCTGTATCACCTCCTGCATCCCCCTCTGTATCACCTCCTGCATCCCCCCCTGGATCCCCTCCTGCATCCCCCTCTGTATCACCTCCTGCATCCCCCTCTGTATCACCTCCTGCATCCCCCTCTGTATCACCTCCTGAATCCCCCTCTGTATCCCCTCCTGCATCCCCCTCTGTATCACCTCCTGCATCCCCCTCTGTATCCCCTCCTGCATGCCCCTCTGTATCCCCTCCTGCATCCCCCTCTGTATCCCCTCCTGCATCCCCTTCTGTATCCCCTCCTGCATCTCCATGCATCCCCCTCTGTATCCCCTCCTGCATCCACCTCTGTATCACCTCCTGCATCCACCTCTGTATCACCTCCTGCATCCCCCTCTGCATCCGCCTCTGTATCACCTCCTGCATCCCCCTCTGTATCACCTCCTGCATCCCCCTCTGGATCCCCTCCTGCATCCCCCTCTGTATCACCTCCTGCATCCCCCTCTGTATCACCTCCTGCATCCCCCTCTGTATCACCTCCTGCATCCCCCTCTGTATCACCTCCTGCATCCTCCTCTGTATCATCTCCTGCATCCCCCTCTGCATCCCCCTCTGTATCACCTCCTGCATACCCCTCTGTATCACCTCCTGCATCCCCCTCTGTATCACATCCTGCATCCCCCTCTGTATCCCCTGCATCCACCTCTGTATTCCCTCCTGCACCCCCCTCTGTATCACCTCCTGCACCCCCCTCTGTATCACCTCCTGCACCCCCGTCTGTATCCCCTGCATCCCCCTCTGTATCACCTCACCACCTGCATCCCCCTCTGTATCACCTCTTGCATCCCCCTCTGTATCCCCTCCTGCATCCCCCTCTGTATCCCCTCCTGCATCCCCCTCTGTATCCCCTTCTGCATCCGCCTCTGTATCACCTCCTGCATCCCCCTCTGTATCACCTCCTGCATCCCCTCCTGCATCCCCCTCTGTATCACCTCCTGCATCCCCCTCTGTATCACCTCCTGCATCCCCCTCTGTATCACCTCCTGCATCCCCCTCTGTATCACCTCCTGCATCCCCCTCTGTATCACCTCCTGCATCCTCCTCTGTATCATCTCCTGCATCCCCCTCTGTATCCCCTCCTGCATCCCCCTCTGTATCACCTCCTGCATACCCCTCTGTATCACCTCCTGCATCCCCCTCTGTATCACATCCTGCATCCCCCTCTGTATCCCCTGCATCCACCTCTGTATTCCCTCCTGCACCCCCCTCTGTATCACCTCCTGCACCCCCCTCTGTATCACCTCCTGCACCCCGGTCTGTATCCCCTGCATCCCCCTCTGTATCACCTCACCACCTGCATCCCCCTCTGTATCACCTCTTGCATCCCCCTCTGCATCCCCCTCTGTATCCCCTCCTGCATCCCCCTCTGTATCCCCATGCATCTCCCTCTGTATCACCTCCTGCATCCCCCTCTGTATCACCTCTTGCATCCCCCTCTGTATCACCTCCTGCATCCCCCTCTGTATCACCTCCTGCATCCCCCTCTGTATCACCTCCTGCATCTCCCTCTGTATCACCTCCTGCATCCCCCTATGTATCCCCTCCTGCATTCCCCTCTGTATCCCCTCCTGCATCCCCCTCTGTATCACCTCCTGCATCCCCCTCTGTATCCCCATGCATCCCCCTCTGTATCACCTCCTGCATCCCCCTCTGTATCACCTCTTGCATCCCCCTCTGTATCACCTCCTGCATCCCCCTCTGTATCACCTCCTGCATCCCCCTCTGTATCACCTCCTGCATCCCCCTCTGTATCACCTCCTGCATCCCCCTCTGTATCACCTCCTGCATCCCCCTCTGTATCACCTCCTGCATCCCCCTCTGGATCCCCTCCTGCATCCCCCTCTGTATCACCTCCTGCATCCCCCTCTGTATCACCTCCTGCATCCCCCTCTGTATCACCTCCTGCATCCCCCTCTGTATCACCTCCTGCATCCCCCTCTGTATCACCTCCTGCATCCCCCTCTGTATCACCTCCTGCATCCTCCTCTGTATCATCTCCTGCATCCCCCTCTGTATCCCCTCCTGCATCCCCCTCTGTATCACCTCCTGCATACCCCTCTGTATCACCTCCTGCATCCCCCTCTGTATCACATCCTGCATCCCCTTCTGTATCCCCTGCATCCCCCTCTGTATTCCCTCCTGCACCCCCCTCTGTATCACCTCCTGCACCCCCCTCTGTATCACCTCCTGCACCCCCCTCTGTATCCCCTGCATCCCCCTCTGTATCACCTCACCACCTGCATCCCCCTATGTATCACCTCTTGCATCCCCCTCTGTATCCCCTCCTGCATCCCCCTCTGTATCCCCATGCATCCCCCTCTGTATCACCTCCTGCATCCCCCTCTGTATCACCTCTTGCATCCCCCTCTGTATCACCTCCTGCATCCCCCTCTGTATCACCTCCTGCATCCCCCTCTGTATCACCTCCTGCATCCCCCTCTGTATCACCTCACCACCTGCATCCCCCTCTGTATCACCTCTTGCATCCCCCTCTGTATCCCCTCCTGCATCCCCCTCTGTATCCCCTCCTGCATCCCCCTCTGTATCCCCATGCATCCCCCTCTGTATCACCTCCTGCATCCCCCTCTATATCACCTCTTGCATCCCCCTCTGTATCACCTCCTGCATCCCCCTCTGTATCACCTCCTGCATCCCCCTCTGTATCACCTCCTGCATCCCCCTCTGTATCACCTCCTGCATCCCCCTCTGTATCACCTCCTGCATCCCCCTATGTATCCCCTCCTGCATTCCCCTCTGTATCCCCTCCTGCATCCCCCTCTGTATCACCTCCTGCATCCCCCCCTGCATCCCCCTCTGTATCACCTCCTGCATCCCCCTCTGTATCACCTCCTGCATCCCCCTCTGTATCACCTCCTGCATTCCCCTCTGCATCCCCCTCTGTATCCCCTCCTGCATCCCTCTGTATCCCCCCCTGCATCCCCTCCTGCATCCCCATGCATCCCCCTCTGTATCCCCTCCTGCATCCACCTCTGTATCACCTCCCGCATCCCCCTCTGCATCCCCCTCTGTATCCCCATGCATCCCCCTCTGTATCCCCTCCTGCATCCCCCTCTGTATCCCCTCCTGCATCACCCTCTGTATCCCCTCCTGCATCCCCCTCTGTATCACCTCCTGCATCCCCATGCATCCCCCTCTGTATCCCCTCCTGCATCCCCCCTGCATCCCCCTCTGTAACCCCTCCTGCATCCCCTCCTGCATCCCCCTCTGTATCCCCTCCTGCATCCCCCTCTGTATCCCCTCCTGCATCCCCATGCATCCCCCTCTGTATCCCCTCCTGCATCCACCTCTGTATCCCCTCCTGCATCCCCCTCTATCCCCCTCTGTATCCCCTCCTGCATCCCCCTCTGTATCCCCATGCATCCCCCTCTGTATCACCTCCTGCATCCCCCTCTGTATCCCCTCCTGCATCCCCCTCTGTATCCCCATGCATCCCCCTCTGTATCACCTCCCGCATCCACCCCTGTATCCCCTCCCGCATCCCCCTCTGTATCCCCTCCCGCACCCCCCCCTGTATCCCCTCCCCCCCCTGTATCCCCACCTCCTGTATCCCCTCCCCCACCCCCCCCCTGTATCCCCTCCCCCACCTTCCCCCCTGTATCCCCTCCCCACCTTCCCCCTTGTATCCCCACCCCCCTGTATCCCCTCCCCCCCCCTGTATCCCCCCCCCACCCCCCCCGTATCCCCTCCCCCACCCCCCTGTATCCCCTCCCCCACCCCCCTGTATCCCCTCCCCTGTATCCCCTCCCCCCGTATCCCCTCCCCCCCCCCCCCCGTATCCCCTCCCCCACCCCCCGTATCCCCTCCCCCACCCCACCCCCTGTATCCCCTCCCGCACCCCCCCTGTATCCCCTCCCGCACCCCCCCTCTATCCCCTCCTGCATCCCCCTCTGTATCCCCTCCTGCATCCCCCTCTGTATCCCCATGCATCCCCCTCTGTATCACCTCCTGCATCCCCCTCTGTATCCCCTCCTGCATCCCCCTCTGTATCCCCATGCATCCCCCTCTGTATCACCTCCCGCATCCCCCTCTGTATCACCTCCCGCATCCACCCCTGTATCCCCTCCCGCATCCCCCTCTGTATCCCCTCCCGCACCCCCCCCTGTATCCCCTCCCGCATCCCCCTCTGTATCCCCTCCCGCACCCCCCCCCATATCCCCTCCCCCACCCCCCCTGTATCCCCCTGCATCTCCCTCTGTATCCCCTCCTGCAAGCAGGCCTCCAAGCTGTTTATTTGCAGGGAGCAGACACCCGCCCCGCCCCTAAATGCCCTTAGCCCCGCCCCCTCCCTGTGACACAAGGGGAGGGGCGGGCAGCGGACACCCAGCCACGCCGGGGGGAGGGGAAGCAGCACGTGTTCCGGCACCTAAGGTGAGAGAGAGGGGAACCTAACTCCTGCGGTGCCCCGAGGGGCCCCAGGCGGCGTTATCATGAAGGAGAAATAAGCAGCTGCCTGAGGGGCAGATAAAGGAGGGCAGCAGGGGGTAAAAGGGGCAGTAACCCCCATAAGGGGAGGGGGAGTGTATTCTTCTCCTACACAATAGGGACCCCCCCCTCCCCCATGGGCTGGGCAGCAGGGGAGTGGGAGCAGTGAGGGGGATACAGGGAGTAATCTCTCACACAGCGAGCAGGTAATACTGACATGTTACTCATATACCTCCACTGTACCCCTTTATATGTGCTCTGTACATACATGTGTGAGGTAACACAGGGGCACTTGGGGGAGTTCTGTACATACATGTGTGAGGGGACACTGGGGGGGGGGGGTTCTGTACATACATGTGTGAGGGGACACTGGGGGGGGGGGTTCTGTACATACATGTGTGAGGGAACACGGGCACTGGGGGGGGTTCTGTACATACATGTGTGAGGGGACACAGGGACACTGGGGGGGTTCTGTACATACATGTGTGAGGGGACACCGGGACACTGGGGGGGGGAGGGTTCTGTACATACATGTGTGAGGGGCACAGGGGGGGGGGGGTTCTGTACATACATGTGTGAGGGAACACAGGGGCACTGGGGGGGGGGTTCTGTACCTACATGTTTGAGGGGACACAGGGGCACTGGGGGGGGGGTGGTTCTGTACATACATGTGTGAGGGACACGGGTACGGGGGGGGGGTTCTGTACATACATGTGTGAGGACACACAGGGGCACTGGGGGGGTGTTCTGTACATACATGTGTGAGGTAACGGGACACTGTGGTGTCAGTACTGCTACTTGTTCAGGATTCAGACCCCGGGGGGAGGCGGAGTGACTGCACTACAATTTTATTTAAGAAATTAACAAATAAACGGCAAGGGATACAAGAGGCACAGGATATGGTGGTTAGGGTGACTCCAGGGACACAGGACTCGGTGGTTAGGGTGACTCCCAGGGGCACAGGACTTGGTGGTTAGGGAGACTCCCAGGGGCACAGGACTTGGTGGTTAGGGTGACTCCCAGGGGCACAGGACTTGGTGGTTAGGGTGACTCCAGGGACACAGGACTCGGTGGTTAGGGTGACTCCCAGGGGCACAGGACTTGGTGGTTAGGGTGACTCCCTGGGGCACAGGACATGGTGGTTAGGGTGACTCCCAGGGGCACAGGACATGGTGGTTAGGGTGACTCCCAGGGGCACAGGACTTGGTGGTTAGGGTGACTCCCTGGGGCACAGGACATGGTGGTTAGGGTGACTCCCAGGGGCACAGGACATGGTGGTTAGGGTGACTCCCAGGGGCACAGGACCTGGTGGTTAGGGTGACTCCCTGGGGCACAGGACATGGTGGTTAGGGTGACTCCCAGGGGCACAGGACTTGGTGGTTAGTGTGACTCCCAGGGGCACAGGATATGGTGGTTAGGGTGACTCCAGGGACACAGGACTCGGTGGTTAGGGTGACTCCCAGGGGCACAGGACTTGGTGGTTAGGGTGACTCCCTGGGGCACAGGACATGGTGGTTAGGGTGACTCCCAGGGGCACAGGATATGGTGGTTAGGGTGACTCCAGGGGCACAGGACATGGTGGTTAGGGTGACTCCCAGGGGCACAGGACATGGTGGTTAGGGTGACTCCCAGGGGCACAGGACTTGGTGGTTAGGGTGACTCCCAGGGGCACAGGATATGATGGTTAGGGTGACTCCCAGGGGCACAGGACATGGTGGTTAGGGTGACTCCCAGGGGCACAGGACTTGGTGGTTAGGGTGACTCCCTGGGGCACAGGACATGGTGGTTAGGGTGACTCCCTGGGGCACAGGACATGGTGGTTAGGGTGACTCCCAGGGGCACAGGACATGGTGGTTAGGGTGACTCCCAGGGGCACAGGACTTGGTAGTTAGGGTGACTCCCAGAGGCACAGGACTTGGTGGTTAGGGTGACTCCCAGGGGCACAGGATATGGTGGTTAGGGTGACTCCCAGGGGCACAGGACATGGTGGTTAGGGTGACTCCCAGGGGCACAGGACATGGTGGTTAGGGTGACTCCCAGGGGCACAGGACTTGGTGGTTAGGGTGACTCCCAGGGGCACAGGATATGATGGTTAGGGTGACTCCCAGGGGCACAGGACATGGTGGTTAGGGTGACTCCCAGGGGCACAGGACTTGGTGGTTAGGGTGACTCCCAGGGGCACAGGATATGATGGTTAGGGTGACTCCCAGGGGCACAGGACATGGTGGTTAGGGTGACTCCCAGGGGCACAGGACTTGGTGGTTAGGGTGACTCCCAGGGGCACAGGATATGGTGGTTAGGGTGACTCCCAGGGGCACAGGACATGGTGGTTAGGGTGACTCCCAGGGGCACAGGACTTGGTGGTTAGGGTGACTCCCAGGGGCACAGGATATGATGGTTAGGGTGACTCCCAGGGGCACAGGACATGGTGGTTAGGGTGACTCCCAGGGGCACAGGACTTGGTGGTTAGGGTGACTCCCTGGGGCACAGGACATGGAGGTTAGGGTGACTCCCAGGGGCACAGGACATGGTGGTTAGGGTGACTCCCAGGGGCACAGGACCTGGTGGTTAGGGTGACTCCCAGGGGCACAGGACTTGGTGGTTAGGGTGACTCCCAGGGGCACAGGACTTGGTGGTTAGGGTGACTCCCAGGGGCACAGGATATGGTGGTTAGGGTGACTCCCAGGGGCACAGGACATGGTGGTTAGGGTGACTCCCAGGGGCACAGGACTTGGTGGTTAGGGTGACTCCCAGGGGCACAGGACTTGGTGGTTAGGGTGACTCCCAGGGGCACAGGATATGATGGTTAGGGTGACTCCCAGGGGCACAGGACATGGTGGTTAGGGTGACTCCCAGGGGCACAGGACTTGGTGGTTAGGGTGACTCCCTGGGGCACAGGACATGGTGGTTAGGGTGACTCCCAGGGGCACAGGACATGGTGGTTAGGGTGACTCCCAGGGGCACAGGACTTGGTGGTTAGGGTGACTCCCAGAGGCACAGGACTTGGTGGTTAGGATCACTCCCAGGGGCACAGGACATGGTGGTTAGGGTGACTCCCAGGGGCACAGGACTCGGTGGTTAGGGTGACTCCCATGGGCACAGGACTTGGTGGTTAGGGTGACTCCCAGGGGCACAGGACTTGGGGGTTAGGGTGACTCCCAGGGGCACAGGACATGGTGGTTAGGGTGACTCCCAGGGGCACAGGACTTGGTGGTTAGGGTGACTCCCAGGGGCACAGGACTTGGTGGTTAGGGTGACTCCCAGGGGCACAGGACTTGGTGGTTAGGGTGACTCCCAGGGGCACAGGACTTGGGGGTTAGGGTGACTCCCAGGGGCACAGGACTCGGTGGTTAGGGTGACTCCCAGGGGCACAGGACCTGGTGGTTAGGGTGACTCCCAGGGGCACAGGACTTGGTGGTTAGGGTGACTCCCAGGGGCACAGGACTTGGTGGTTAGGGTGACTCCCAGGGGCACAGGACTTGGGGGTTAGGGTGACTCCCAGGGGCACAGGACTTGGTGGTTAGGGTGACTCCCAGGGGCACAGGACTTGGTGGTTAGGATGACTCCCCGGGGCACAGGATATGGTGGTTAGGTTGACTCCCAGGGGCACAGGATTTAGGGTTTAGGGTGACTCCCAGGGGCACAGGACTTGGTGGTTAGGGTGACTCCCAGGGGCACAGGACTTGGTGGTTAGGGTGACTCCCAGGGGCACAGGACTTGGGGGTTAGGGTGACTCCCAGGGGCACAGGACTTGGTGGTTAGGGTGACTCCCAGGGGCACAGGACTTGGTGGTTAGGATGACTCCCCGGGGCACAGGATATGGTGGTTAGGTTGACTCCCAGGGGCACAGGATTTAGGGTTTAGGGTGACTCCCAGGGGCACAGGACTTGGGTGACACCCAGGGGTGATACACGTCCTGCTGCCTCCTGGCACTGACCTCGGGGCACCTCTTCTCACCCAGCGCACCACTTTCGGCTGAGTGCTTAGTGCGGTCAGCACAATGAATTCAAATCTGTCCGGCCACGCTCACGTGGCCCGAACGCTCGCGGTTGCTCGGCGCTTGCCGAGACAGGTTAACTTGGAGAGTTTGTGACGTCACCGTTCTCAAGCATGAGCGCGCTCAGCGGCGCAGAGGACGCAGCCTCGTTGTTACATTAATTATTAACACAAACACGGCTATTATTCGCCTAGGCCGAAGCCTGACACTGAGCTAAGCTTGGCCAGATCTTAGGCTCGGGCATGGTCAGCGCTTACGCGCTGAGCCGCGCTTGCACTTACCTGTGAGCCCCTTCCGCCGCAATGAGAGCGGCTTTAGTAGGGGCTCGCCTACGCTTCCGCAAGCGCGCGGAAGCGTAGGTCTTAGGGAATTTTTTCAATCACGCGCTTGCCGGAGCGCAGGGCCGGTCACTGGCCCGCCCCACGAACCCTGGACAAGGCCTTACCGAGGAGACATTATCACCTTGTACTGCGGAATTAACCCATTACAGCCCTAATGGCTGGACTCACAGACCCTTATACAGACCCTTCAGCATCTTGTGCATCAAATACTGCAGCCCCTCTCCCTGTGCGGGGTGGGGGTACAGTACTTGCAAGCAATGCCTATGGAAGGCCCCTAAATTACACAACTTATCACACACAAAACACTTTGTTCTAAACGAGCAATCCAAGCCAGTGTGTTTTTTCTGTTGTTACAGAGGATTGAAGCGGGGGTCTGAACCCCGTTAATTTCCGCTCCGGGGACCCCTGTTTCCAGAGATACTTACCTCTGTAGTCGGTGCCGGTATCCCTCTGCGTCACATGGGCCAATGGGAAGCCACACTGGATGACACGGCTTCCTATTGGCTCGCAGGGCGCGCGAGCTTTGATAGCGGACATCACGTGATCCCTGCGAACGGAGCAGAGCGGCTACCGGCACCTATTACAGAGGTAAGTATCTCCGGAAACAGGGGTCCCCGGAGCTGATATTAACGGGGTTCAGCTCCTGGACCTGAATCCAGTTTAAGCTGGAGTAGCCCTCTTTACCCCTAAACAGAGACTACCGGTGCTGCCGTTACCTGTTGGCTCACAGAGGGCCCAAGCCTCCGCCACGGGGAGCCTGGGGTGGTATAATTATCGTCTCGGTGCAGCGCCTCCACCCGCGAGGGATCCCAGCGTAGTGGGAGGAGCCCCTTACAGGAACCAATAGTAAACACACACACGGTATATAATAACAACCTTTACTGACCGCACATATAACACCACCTCCCAGTATAATGAACACCCCACCCAGTACCACCAGTGAGTGTCCCATAGTACATTAGGAGCTGGGCACCAATGCCCTGATGTCCCTTTCCCATTGTCCAGCCCACCCAAAAGTGTAAGGAGTAGCGCTATCCCATGAACTGTTGGTGCACTTTGCTCGCTCGGGCTAGGGGAGACATGGTGGGGGGAGGGTTGCCAGGGGAGGCCGCGGGGGGACTAGAGGAGACCAGGGCAGCTCCAGTGGAGGGCATGGGGAGGCTGTTGGTGGGGCCAGAGAGGACCAGTGGGGAGACCATGGGGGGGAGGGGACATTGCTTACCTGCTCTGTGCTGGACAGAAGAAGTGGCGGCTTCACAGCTCAGAGCCTGGCTGCCAGACAAAAAAAATTAAATCCTGGCAACGCGCCAGTCAATCAGGTTGGGGGGGAAATTCCGGCAGGGGAATTATAGCGATCGTCAGCGGGTACAATCTGGTTGCCAGGGGCAACTGGAAAGCTGGATTTGTCAGCACTGCGCATAGGGATATTTTTTTTTTTAGAAGGGCACGGCCGGGCCCCCTGCCTTACGGGGCCTGGGACGCCAGTACCTTCTGTGTCCCCCCTGTTAGCGCCCCTGCCCTTACATCTCAGCCCTCATCCCCAAATACATACCCCCCCCCCTACGTTCTGCCCAGTAGTGGAATTCAGAAATTTTAGCAACAGGTTCTCTCTCGACGCGTTTATTCAGTTTGGACAATAATCATCCGTGAAATAGCCCGAGCGATAACTGCGACCCTGGAACATGAATAGCAGCCGTACCGCTGAGCATCTCACATCACCCTCCCCCCTGCATCTCACATCACCCTCCCCCCAGCATCTCACATCACCCTCCCCCCTGCAATAACTGCGACCCTGGAACGTGAATAGCAGCCGTACCGCTGAGCATCTCACATCACCCTCCCCCCTGCATCTCACATCACCCTCCCCCCTGCATCTCACATCACCCTCCCCCCTGCATCTCACATCACCCTCCCCCCTGCATCTCACATCACCCTCCCCCTGCATCTCACATCACCCTCCCCCCTGCATCTCACATCACCCTCCCCCCAGCATCTCACATCACCCTCCCCCCAGCATCTCACATCACACTCCCTCCAGCATCTCACATCACCCTGCCCCCAGCATCTCACATCACCCTCCCCCCAGCATCTCATCACCCTCCCCCTGCATCTCACATCACCCTCCCCCCAGCATCTCACATCACCCTCCCCTCCTGCATCTCACATCACCCTCCCCCCTGCATCTCACATCACCCTCCCCCAGCATCTCACATCACCCTCCCCCCAGCATCTCACATCACCCACCCCTCTGCATCTCACATCACCCTCCCCCAGCATCTCACATCACCCTCCCCCCTGCATCTCACATCACCCTCCCCCCAGCATCTCACATCACCCTCCCCCCAGCATCTCACATCACCCTCCCCTCCTGCATCTCACATCACCCTCCCCTCCTGCATCTCACATCACCCTCCCCTCCTGCATCTCACATCACCCTCCCCTCCTGCATCTCACATCACCCTCCCCTCCTGCATCTCACATCACCCTCCCCTCCTGCATCTCACATCACCCTCCCCTCCTGCATCTCACATCACCCTCCCCTCCTGCATCTCACATCACCCTCCCCCCAGCATCTCACATCACCCTCCCCCCAGCATCTCACATCACCCTCCCCCCAGCATCTCACATCACCCTGCCCCCAGCATCTCACATCACCCTCCCCCAGCATCTCACATCACCCTCCCCCCTGCATCTCACATCACCCTCCCCCCAGCATCTCACATCACCCTCCCCCCCAGCATCTCACATCACCCTCCCCTCCTGCATCTCACATCACCCTCCCCTCCTGCATCTCACATCACCCTCCCCTCCTGCATCTCACATCACCCTCCCCTCCTGCATCTCACATCACCCTCCCCCCCAGCATCTCACATCACCCTCCCCCCTGCATCTCACATCACCCTGCCCCCTGCAATAACTGCGACCCTGGAACGTGAATAGCAGCCGTACCGCTGAGCATCTCACATCACCCTCCCCCCTGCATCTCACATCACCCTCCCCCCAGCATCTCACATCACCCTCCCCCCTGCAATAACTGCGACCCTGGAACGTGAATAGCAGCTGTACCGCTGAGGCCCAATAATCTGTAAATACTGACATTTTTCACACAACCTGTGCTCTTGAGTGTTATTTTTTGCACCAAAATAACTAAATATTAATGTGTCTCTGCTAATAGAGGGGGGTATTTAGGAGCCCATGTTAGACATGTGTTTCTCCACCCCCCCCCCCCTGCATCTCACATCACCCTCCCCCCCCTGCATCTCATATCACCCTCCCCCCCTGCATCTCACATCACCCTCCCCCCTGCATCTCAGATCACCCTCCCCCCCCTGCATCTCACATCACCCTCCCCCCCTGCATCTCACATCACCCTCCCCCCTGCATCTCACATCACCCTCCCCCCCAGCATCTCAGATCCCCTCCCCCCCTGCATCTCAGATCACCCTCCCCCCCTGCATCTCAGATCACCCTCCCCCCCAGCATCTCACATCACCCTCCCCCCCTGCATCTCACATCACCCTCCCCCCTGCATCTCACATCACCCTCCCCCCCTGCATCTCACATCACCCTCCCCCCCTGCATCTCACATCACCCTCCCCCCCTGCATCTCACATCACCCTCCCTCCCTGCATCTCACATCACCCTCCCCCCTTGCATCTCACATCACCCTCCCCCCCTGCATCTCACATTCCCCCCCCTGCATCTCACATTCCCCCCCCTGCATCTCACATTCCCCCCCCTGCATCTCACATTCCCCCCCCTGCATCTCACATTCCCCCCCCTGCATCTCACATTCCCCCCCCTGCATCTCACATTCCCCCCCCTGCATCTCACATCACGCTCCCCTCCCCCTGCATCTCACATCACGCTCCCCTCCCCCTGCATCTCACATCACGCTCCCCTCCCCCTGCATCTCACATCACGCTCCCCTCCCCCTGCATCTCACATCACGCTCCCCTCCCCCTGCATCTCACATCACGCTCCCCTCCCCCTGCATCTCACATCACGCTCCCCTCCCCCTGCATCTCACATCACGCTCCCCTCCCCCTGCATCTCACATCACGCTCCCCTCCCCCTGCATCTCACATCACGCTCCCCTCCCCCTGCATCTCACATCACGCTCCCCTCCCCCTGCATCTCACATCACGCTCCCCTCCCCCTGCATCTCACATCACGCTCCCCTCCCCCTGCATCTCACATCACGCTCCCCTCCCCCTGCATCTCACATCACGCTCCCCTCCCCCTGCATCTCACATCACGCTCCCCTCCCCCTGCATCTCACATCACGCTCCCCTCCCCCTGCATCTCACATCACCCTCCCCTCCTCCTGCATCTCACATCACCCTCCCCCTACATCACCCTCCCCTCCCCCTACATCACCCTCCCACCCCCCTGCATCTCACATCACCCTCCCACCCCCCTGCATCTCACATCACCCTCCCACCCCCCTGCATCTCACATCACCCTCCCACCCCCTGCATCTCACATCACCCTCCCACCCCCCTGCATCTCACATCACCCTCCCACCCCCCTGCATCTCACATCACCCTCCCACCCCCCTGCATCTCACATCTTCCTCCCACCCCCCTGCATCTCACATCACCCTCCCCCATCACAGCTCCCCCAGCTCTCCCCCTCACGTCTCTCCTAGCTCTCCCCCAGCTCTTCCCCCTCACAGCTCCCTGTGACCTCCAAAGTACCAGGCGGGCGGCCTCTCCCAGCATGCTCTGGCATCGCATTTCCCGGCATCTTTCACCTGCAAATCTTCACAATATGGCCGCGCGGCTTCACATGGTGCTGCGTTGCCATGACAACGCGCCGCTGCGTTACGTTGTGATGTCAAGTAGCGTCCGGTTGTCATAGCAATGGGAGTCACGTGATGCAGTTATGTCACGTGGCGCACCCTTGGCATGGCTGCACGGCCATATTGAGAAGAGATGCCAGGAGATACCGCCTGCAAAGGTGAGAGCATTAAGCACCGGTTCGGCGAACTTGTGATATTTTAGGTACCGCCTGTCACCGGAGAGCAAGACTATTACCCCAGGGATCCATTCACCAGACAGAAACACGAGAGTTTATCAAATGTATTTATTGGGAAAAAGTTATCCACAACTGCCAGTACCTAAAACCCGTACACTCCCACCTGGGAGCACCCTATAAACCCGTACACTCCCACCTGGGAGCACCCTATAAACCCGTACACTCCCACCTGGGAGCACCCTATAAACCCGTACACTCCCACCTGGGAGCACCCTATAAACCCGTACACTCCCACCTGGGAGCACCCTATAAACCCGTACACTCCCACCTGGGAGCACCCTATAAACCCGTACACTCCCACCTGGGAACACCCTATAAACCTAAGCACGCAGGAAGGTTTCCCCGTTCCGCTCCCACGTGGTGTGAAGCAGTTACTGCCGCAGAAACCCCAAACCAACGGACACTCGGGTGCTCAGCACTGTCACACCTGGGACTGTCACTGTCTGGGACCGGGCTGGAACGGACTGTCTGGGACCGGCTGGGACTGTCACTGTCTGGGACTGTCACTGTCTGGGACCGGCTGGGACTGTCACTGTCTGGGACCGGCTGGAACTGACACTGTCTGGGACCGGCCGGGACTGTCACTGTCTGGGACCGGCCGGGACTGTCACTGTCTGGGACCGGCCGGGACTGTCACTGTCTGGGACCGGCCGGGACTGTCACTGTCTGGGACCGGCCGGGACTGTCACTGTCTGGGACCGGCCGGGACTGTCACTGTCTGGGACCGGCCGGGACTGTCACTGTCTGGGACCGGCCGGGACTGTCACTGTCTGGGACCGGCCGGGACTGTCACTGTCTGGGACCGGCCGGGACTGTCACTGTCTGGGACCGGCCGGGACTGTCACTGTCTGGGACCGGGCTGGAACTGACTGACTCTGACTGGCTGGAATTCTCTCAGCCATAGCACTAACAGGGCCTCCCTCTCCTCACCTTTTATACCTCATGCCACAACAGGGAAAACATTATTGGAGGGATAAGGCCGAGTGTTTTCATTATTACCCAGCCCCTGATTAGTGGGCTTAACAGGTAACATTAACAGGGAAACGGTTACATGGAACGGTACAGACAACTTTTGCAACATTCCTCCTGAAAGCAAACTTACCCCCTGCGTCCCTGTAATGCTGGAACCAGGCTAAGACATAATACACAGATATATAACTGTAATAATGACCGGTAGGGGTAACGAAGGATTTGTCCTTTTTATTAAACGCATTCACAATTACTCCTACCGTCACACACCCTATGTAACATCCCCCCCGGCTGTCAGGCTGAGCCATATTACAGAAGACAGAGGTGCCCAATTCTACATCAAATTGACAAAACATATATGGTAATGAGTATAAAGTTTAAATACTTGAATAATAATAGTAATTCCTTTTTTTAGTTAAACCCTTTGGCCAAAGCGTTGTAAGCCTGCATACCAACGTCAAGGTAACCAAAAATGCAGGTCCTAACACTAAACTGGGAACCGTTCCTGTTACCTCTGTATGAGGGGAAGGAACTGCTGTGAGTCCTGTCCATTCAGCAAATGCCAGAACCTCCCACGTTAAAAAGGTGGGAGGGGGGAGCTCTGGGGGGAGATGCCACCTACCTCCATAGACTGTTACCAGTCAGAAATTAACACACATTCCCAGATAGCTCAAACCCCTACATCCACCACATCATGAATATATATTTATGCCAAAATGAGTGCTACTGAGCGTGGTATATTCCAGCCTGAGCCACCCCCTACCCTACAATGTGCAGCCACTTTACCTTCCTGTTTCATCATTGTCCCTCGTTCCCTCTAGAGTGTAAGCTCCCAGGAACAGGGCCCTCATTACCTTCTGTATGTGCGCGCATGTCTGTCCTCACTCGCATGTAACTGTTTATATACGGAATGGGACGTTTGGCCGCGAGCCAAAGCGCCGCTGGCGGTCTGCCGCAGCTACAACTCACCGCCGGGCAGGTCGCCGCTGTACCATTCGCTGCTACGAAGATTAACTTTGGCCGCTCCCGTCGCTCCTAGTCCTGTGACATTTTAAAATGGTGCCGCGAGACTGGGGGCGTCGGGCGGCCGAAGTTTGTTTTGGAGCGGCGAATTGTACAGTGGCGACCTGCCCGGCGGTGAGATGTAGCGGTGGCGGGCCTCCGTCTGCGCTTTGGTCACAGCCAATCGTCATAGACCTGGTTATATAATATACATAACACTGCCCCCATTGTACTGCGCTGCGGAGTATGTTGGCGCTTTGCAAATAAACGATAATAATCCATTTTAGGGCCGAAGGGAACTAATGCCAGAGACATGTTACATCGGGGTAATTGTGCACCTGTAATTTTATTATATCACGTAATTTAGTGTAAACCACATGATCTGAGACTTGGGAGGGTCTGATTTCCTCTGGCTGCTCCCGCGTGTGTGATGTTAATCATGTCCTTGTACAGCCATAGCCCCCTCCCCTAATCTTTATTGGTAGTTGTCACAGGAGAGCAGGTCTTTTAACACATTTTATACCGGGATCATGCAACAGGCAAAACACAGAAATGAAATAAAAGGGGGTTATTTGGATAAAAACCTCGGAAACACAACAGAAATACAAAAGACAGAAATATACCCACTTACTGGGGTCTGGGGGTTGAAATCTATCCTTTCCTAGGTGCAGGGCGCCTGCTTGCTAGGGCTTACCCTGACCGGGACCTCGTCCTGGAACTGATTTCGGCAGGAAGTCCTGACCACGACCGCTACGTTTGATTTGTAGAACTTGGCTGCAGAAGTCGGGACTTGGTCTCTGCGAGGCAGACTTTCCTAGCTTCAATACAAAGCCGGTTCCTCTGCTGTTTGTAACAGAGCGACTTTGAAAAGTCAAGTCATAGGATGGTCTGTTTCTCTGACTCGGCCGTCTCCTTACATACACTCCGCTAAGCTATCCTTAGCATGGAGGTAGGAGGAGCGACCAATCAGAGCGTGGGATCCCTATCCCACTAGCCAATAGAAACAGGGGCTCGTCTCTTGGCTGGCGTCAGAGGAGGAGGCGTGCCAGGCCGGCTCAAATAACCGGGTGAGCGGGAAATATGAATTGGCCAATGGGAGAAGCGCCTACGAGCTGGATCTCCCCTAGCTAACAAATTGCCACCACTGGGCAGGCTCCACTTAGTCTGGTAGATACAAAAGGTGTCCCCACAGGGTGCCTTTTGTTCCCCGGACCTGGCAATTTGCCCTTCCTCACCCACCAAACGATCTCACCTCCTGGACATCCTCTCCTCTATGAACTACGGGCTCTATACAGACATGCCAGCGTCTACGCTGGTGCCCTGGCTGACCGTATAGAGTCTTATAACCAATGTATAAAACATTATAACATAACCTTTAATAAAGTATGGACTTTGAGTAACCTTATACTTATAAGGGAAATGGATTTGGGATTTTTGGGCTCGAAACTCAGGAGTCTGGGGGACACTGGGCAGCCCGGGTGTAATTCACCCTGCATACCGGCAAATCATGCCTGCTCGCCGGGGAGAATCAGGGGACTACCGGTAACATTGGCCCCTGAACTGCAAACAAAACAATTGCATTTCTACCCAAATATCCCACATAAAACTTACACATGGACATTTTCATGAGTCTAGGACAAGGGGAACATGAAAAGTGGAAAAGCAGGGGACACTGTAACTTACATGTGATAATACCTGGGCCCTGGCTTATGGTGCTAGGTAGCTGCCAGGGACCCACGGTGCCCAGAGGTAACCAGATGGGCTTAACCTTTATTGTACAGCCTGGTTACCACCTGCCCATCTCAACCGGAGCAGGAGCGTTATTATTGGACAGCCGGGGAGGAGCCGAGTGTCCGCGTCGGCTCAACAAGGACATCCTCTGCTGCCACCGCCATCACCAGGATGTCTGCCGCTGCTCCCACGATGTCGCCTTTTTTATATTACTTGGCTGTTGATGGTTAGGAGGCTGGAATATATTGTTGATAACCTTCCAGAAGTTAGCTGGGTTTGATGTATTCTGGTTAAGATTGTCAGAGTAATATTTTGCTTTTGCATGCCTTGTTTGCCTTGTGCACATGTTCCACAGGCATCTGTAGTTATTAAGATCCTTGATAGTGCCAGTTACTTTGTAGCTTTCCGCATCTTTAAAATGGTAAAGCACCTGAAGGTCAGTTGTAACCCATCGAAGTTGGGCTGCCTGTCTCTTATTCAGCGTAGTGGAGCATTATTCAGCGTAGTGGTGCCTGTCTCTTATTCAGCGTAGGGTATCACAGAGTTTTAAGAACTCTGGAAATAATCAAATGCAGAATCGGGGTCGGGTATTAAGTTGATTCTGTACATGGGGCAGTTGGTAAGATCAGCCGGAAACTGTTGTGGGTGAAAGTGAAGTTTAGGGCTTAACTTGGGTGGTCTGATTTCCCTTGCACAGTACACTATTGCAGGGGAGCGCAAACTTTTGGCGCTGTACCCACCTGCCTTGCTTCCCCTGGTGCTCACGCCCCTCCCCCCCTTACCTTGATGCAGCATCAAATGATGCCATGGGGTCATGTGACATCATGCCACGTGACCCGCCGCATCTCCGCTCCGTGGCAACACAGTGTCAAATGGAGACTAGTCCTGAAGCCAGCAGAATCAAGGTAAGTTGAGTTGCAGAGGCCTCATGTGATCCCCAAGGCATTTAAATTAAATGCCAGGGAAGAGCGCTGGGCCTCTACAACCGCCACGCCCCCACCACCCCCCAGACAAATCAATGGCAGGTAGGGTACCAGAGGATTGGGACTAGAGGATAGAATCCAGTCTAGCAAGGAATAGTTGAGATTTTAGGTTTGTTCTATCCAAATCTGAGTACCACCGTGTGCTGTCACCCTGGCAGGTCCATATTGTTGTATGGCTGATGGAACTTGTATAGCGACTATTCCTTAGCATATGATATATACTTGGATAGGAATGACTGGCACACACTGCTTACATTGTTACCACCTACTTATATGGAGAAAATCTAAATGTGATTGACTCTGGAACCTACACAAAACCTACACGTGGAACCTACACAGAAACGCTGAGTGCGCAATAATTGCACAGCTAACTGAACCTGGCGACGTTCTATTGTGATTAATTCTCCTCCCCTAATACTGGGGGTGCATAGGTGTACAGCCGCCATTAGCGGTTATCCTTTGTGATCGATCAGTCATCATAGACCTAATATGGTCAAAATGGCTTTTGCAGGCAGGTAAACCCTGTATACAGTATGTGAGATCCAATTTGGCTCACCTGCTGGGTTAGAAGAGCCACCTACCTGCTAACTCCTACAGAATACCCAGAGGAGTATGACACAAATCTCCAGATGTAAATACATATCCAGTGATTTACAAAGAGTTGATCCTATGGATCCATCTGAATACTCCTACTGTCCTATGTCTGCATCCTGACCGCACCACCGGGGATTACAATTTTGACACTAAATATTTTTCACAAAGCGAGTTAATTATTCTAATAAAGCTTTATTTTAATTATTTTGTTCCCTAGAGGTACACTAGCTATGACCACTCATCTTTTACCAATGGCCATATCGGATATATTTCCTGATGTACAGCCCAGGTGTGTTACATCAGTCAGTACAATACTTGATTTGAAGACTATCTGTCTGATATTATATATGTACATTTTGTGGACGAGTGCAAGATTGGGAAATCTTTTTGATCCTTTGTGGATCACCTTGAATATACTGGCCACTAACCCATTAATTACCACTGTGGTAATTAAGGAGTTAATCCGATTGGCTGGTGTACAATGTGACAGGGATTTTTTTTTTTTGTGTGTGTGTGTGACGTCTTAAAGGGAGGGAAGCCAGCCAATCAGGAAGGATATGCTTCCCTGCCTTTTAAGATAAGGTAGTCAGAAAAAAATGGCTGCCGTCACATGGTGCTTCAACCAATCAGATTGGGGGTGTACCATGTGATGCAACGCATGGTAACATTTGTTTAAACTCTCCCGATAACGTTGGCCTGTAACTTGGGAAGCAAGGGGTCCCCAAGGCTGAAATGAATGTGGTTCAGCTCTGGAGACCCTCTGCCTCAATACTGTATTTAAAGAAAATGAAAGCCCTGTGAACGCCTGTTAGAGGCGCTCAGCTAGAGTGACTGATTCAGTCTCTGTTACTGTGCGTCTTACAGACAGGTGAAACCCTGTAGCATTGACACAGCGCGAGTCCCATTTAAAGCGCAGGGACCCCCGCTGTGTTAATCCGGTGGGCCATTAGGCTCCCTACCTGCACGGTGCGGGGCTGGGGGTTCAACCGTGGTAAAAGCCAATGGAAAGCGACTAAACCAGATAATGGATCTGTATGTTTATTTGCGGTGAAGCTTATGTATGTGTGTATCTGTATCGCACATTTGTATACATTTGCATTAGGACAAATGTCGATCCGAGTTTTATATCACTTTTTATATATAAAAAAAATTACGTCCACTGGCCGCTTTCTCTTTACCTAAATATGCAGAGAAACAGGTTCCCCGGGCTCTCCTTATATAAGTTATATCAAGTTACTATGGTTGTTGCTCACTTCTCCAAAGGGCCCATATCCTATAACATGAAGAGGAGAGTACAACAGATGTCTATTCCAGACAATGTTATTAAGCGAAAGGAAACCCGCGTGTTGACCGGACACAGCAGCCTTTATCTAGCTGGTGCCCGCACCTTGATGAAGGCGGCTGTGTCCGGCCCAAACATTGGGTTTCTTTGGCTAAATAACATTTGCTGAAATCTCTTTATAAATGTATCATCTTGTTCTGTGGGATTGCAGGATGTTCCTGCCGGGTACAAAGAGGCTGAATGTGAGAAACTGGAGGTGTCGGATAAGGGAGAAAATAATGAGAGGATGAGGGTGTGAGGGATCAAACCCCCCTATTTAATATGGTGAGAAGTGGGGTCAGGTGAGGGGAAGTTACTGCGCTGTTTCCTCTGCATTACCCACTTCTTACCGTAGCAAATAGAAAAGGGAGATGGTGTCAGTATGGAGCAGAACCGCTGGACCCGAGAGAGAATCGGGAGCATTTATCCGCCTCTCGGATGCCAAACGGGAGCATCAGATGTACCTGCTTTTTACCCTAGTGTAGCACAGTACAGCGTGTTACTATGTTGCACTAAGAGGACATCACTATTCCAGTGTTTGAAATTAAGTTCCTGTTTGAGGATGGACCATATGTTTGTTTTGGCGCCCCTGTCTCCTCTGACTCATTTGGGGCTGTTTTATGTTAATAATATTAGGTTTGAAAGCTTATACTAAATGCTGTATATTTGTCCAAGAAAACAGATCATACTAATTACATTTCTTCTCTTTTATACAGGCACAGCTGTCACCCAACAAATATAAACCAAGGAACCTCCTATCTCAGCACCTTCAGAGGGGCACTGCCCACTACCAGCATGGACAGAGGGGCACTGCCCACTACCAGCATGGACAGAGGGGCACTGCCCACTACCAGCATGGACAGAGGGGCACTGCCCACTACCAGCATGGACAGAGGGGCACTGCCCACTACTAGCATGGACAGAGGGACACTGCCCACTACTAGCATGGACAGAGGAGCACTGCCCACTACCAGCATGGACGGTGGAGCACTGCCCACTACCAGCATGGACAGAGGAGCACTGCCCACTACCAGCATGGACAGAGGGGCACTGCCCACTACCAGCATGGACAGAGGGGCACTGCCCACTACCAGCATGGACAGAGGGGCACTGCCCACTACCAGCATGGACAGAGGGGCACTGCCCACTACCAGCATGGACAGAGGGGCACTGCCCACTACCAGCATGGACAGAGGGGCACTGCCCACTACCAGCAGGGACAGAGGAGCACTGCCCACTACCAGCATGGACAGAGGGGCACTGCCCACTACCAGCATGGACAGAGGGGCACTGCCCACTACCAGCATGGACAGAGGGGCACTGCCCCCCACTACCAGCATGGAACCACGCTTGTTAAGTGAGTATAGTAGATATATGTTCTAGCTCGGCTTAAACTCATTAGTGTTCTTCTAGTGGAAGCTCTGGACTTTCTGTTGGCACCGGCAGTTTGTGTCTTATATACTTGAACTTGTTGTGATTCTGTTTACACTGGCATCCCATGACGTAATGTGTGGCTGGTCTGTAATTGCTGATTGGCTGACAGGTTAGTGTGTGGATCTCACATATAGGTTTTATTAGGACTCTATTTGCACCTAGGAGGTGTTTATGTTCAGGGTGTAAGGGAAGTACAATTGATCTGTTGATCAGTGGGAACCGGCCAGTAGAAGGAGCTTATCCCCCGAAACGTTGCCCCCCTTAAAATTGTGAAGGGGATTACTCCGTATAAATACTACCCCCACTTGGGCTATTAACTCAACCCCAGATGAAGCATTATAACACGAAACGTGTAGAGGCAAGCAGTTCACACGCACCGTGACGTAGGACGCTTGGGACCGTGAAGTCTGCAGTCCACACTCCCCTATGAGGACACCGCGGACAGCTGCTCTGGTGTTTGCTGCACCTTATACTGAGTGCCGGGACTTTTTTCCAGATCCCCCATGTATGCGGGTCTTTGGTTGCCAACAAACAGGACTGAGCTGAGTTTATAACATCTAAGTCCTGGTTTTGGGGACAAATGAAGGCGTTTAATTTTTATTCAGTACGTTTCTCTGTGCGCTTTTTCTTTTCTTTTAGTTTTTCTGATCAACTAGTTAATACACTCACTAACGGGTAACTATCTCACCTGTATTTGATTGACTCGTGGCAACAATTATCCAATAACTGGAAGCCTGAAGATTACTATTTGACTCATTTTCTATAGCCCTCATTGGGAAACCAGTCTGGCGATATATAGCCATTAATATAGTGACTAAAACTATACCTCCAGTTTTTGGTTATATTATACAGCAAGTCACAATCATCAACAGGTAACTACCTACCTCACCTGTACTTGATTGACTCTTGGCAACAATCATCCAATAGCTGGAGACCTGGAGACTAGTATTTGGCCCCTTGTATAGTCTCACTGGGAGACTAATTAGTCTACTAGTCCTGCTATACAGCCACTAATATAGTTATTATAACCACCGCTCTAGCTTTTGGCTACATCACACAGGAAGTCTGTGTGGCCACGTATTAACCATTTCCTTTCATAATTGGAGTAATGTGGCTGATTAGTGAACACACGGCTCACACCTTACTCACTAGACATTGCTTCTAATCTGTCCTTCATTTTCTGTATTTTTGGACCATTACCAAGCAGTTTCTGGTGGTCTCAACACAGTGGACCTAATCTCCATTATTTACAGCTTCTATAGCCTAGTGCCAGGGTGGGCAACCCTGTTGCCATTCGCCACTTGTGGTGAATTGGCAGTCAAGGTGTGGCGAAGTGCGGCAAGCGCGAGTCCCCCCCCTCCTCCCCCCAGCAAGCGCGACTGCCCCCGGCCCTCCCCCGGCAAGCGTGACTCCTCCCGCCTCAGCAAGCGCTTGTTCAGCGCTGCCAGTAACAGAGACACATACACGGCAGTAATGTTTGATGCAGGTATTGCAGTCACAGGGAAGACATTACCACATGGTAAACTGAAACCTAAATACAGATTACTTGATAGCCGAGGGAAGAACCATAGCAGACAATACAGGTCTCAAAAGAGAGCCTTAAATGTGGCAACAGTCAATCCACAGTAGGTAAAACCAACAATTTAAATTAGGAGAATGACTGTGGATGAAGAATTACCAGGCAGAGAACATCAGTGTTAAGCTACCATCCTGAAGACATGCCGTCTGCAACTTTCCAGTTACATGTTTAAAGGGTTAAACCTAGGTGATTGATGTTTTTTTTACCCAAATCTGACACCAATAAGGATTCATTTAGAAACATTATGAGCTAATACTTGGGGTTGATTTCATTTCCCATTTGTCTGTTGTTACTGTGTGCACAGCAAGTACTTGCAAAGTCACACACAGCCCCCTCTCCCCTTATCTGTATCATCTCTCTGATGAGGACAAAATATGCACAGGGTAAAGAAAACACTTGGTTGACAAGCACTTTCCTATTCAGAGGCCCCTAATAAATTGAACTAGTTAATTGGCAGTCAAAGTGTGGGCGAATTGAGTAACTACTTGTTGTTTCCCATTGTAATAGGGAGCGTGGCAGCAAGCACAAGTCCCCTCCCATCCCCCTGGCAAGCGCGAGTACGCCGTCGGCAGCGGCGCTAGTGCTGAGGGGACAAGCGGAGGAGAAATAACACATTTTCGCATGCGCAACATAATACCTCAATTTTTACATGGTGTGGCTATTTTCACTTCAAATTCGCCACACTTGTGGCTACATTGAAAAATAGGTTGCCCACCCCTGGCCTAGTGGATATACTGCATACCACTGTCTGATACGCTGTATTTTTAACATTTTGTTGTGCCCTCAATATTTTTAGGGTTTTTGCTTATTAAAATTATTTTAATTTACTAATTCACACAACACGTCATATGGGCTTTTTCCTACCACATTCTGGTCCTTCGCAGAACAACATTTGTGCCTTGCCAGCACCCCTGAGCTACTATTTATCTACGACAATCGATCTGTGAGTGCACGTTATTTGGGTTTTATTTCCCGTCCGATCTCTTAGGGGGGGGTACCTCTTCCCGTTATGCATCACCTAGTGCACCCAGATCGCACTTTATTATTAGGTGAGCAGGGGGTTCCTTTATCAAGATTTAGCAACAGCCTGATTGTGACCGAAGGAAAGGGAGGAGTCCAATATTTAACCAATTGGGTGAATGGTAGTGTTACTGATTGACATGGTGACGCAAAATGGAGCAATTGGACCTGGCTTAAATGTCCATGTAATGTTCTCCTGCCTATCTTTTCACTATATAGATTTCTGTCTGGTTGAGTTACGTAGTAGATTAGGTTGAAAAAACCTGTCCATCAAGTTAAACCGATACTAAATTTAGGTGACCGATATTTATCATGTATTTGTATTTCAGTAATTTGATACAGAGGAAGGCAAACAAAAAGCCCAGTGACACATTATCCCAACTTTGAGACATCATTGGATAATTATCTCACTAGTATGAAAGACAAGGAGTTACTTACCTTTACGTCTCATGGACAATGTCAATGTAAATAATAATTTGGAGGATGTGAATGTACACATTTATCATTTTGTTTTTATTACTGTATTGATTATCAAAATTATTTAACTGTATGATCTGTCGGAAACAAATTTCAGGTCTTTAGGAACCCACCACGAAAATGATTGCGAGCCACTAGATATCGAGGGGCCACCATTTTAAAGCCATGGTATTAGAGTGAAAGAGAATATTTTGTTAATTTGTAATTATAAAGTCATTTCTGCAAAGTATATTTTATTAGTAATTTGATTTACAGATTGAAAAATTTTCAGTTTTGTCTTTTTTGTTTATTTCTCTTAGAAAACTGCCTAAATGATGAGCAGAACTGGAGTGGGAAACGGTTTAGTACCAAGAACAACCTCCTCAAACATCAGATTATTCCTACAGGGGAGAAACCTTTCACATGTACAGAGTGTGAGAAAAGCTTTTCAAGGAAGAGCTTCCTCCTCAAACACCAGAGGAGTCACACAGGGGAGAAACCTTTCACATGTAAAGATTGTGGGAAAAGGTTTTCTAAAAAGAACAACCTCCGTAGCCATGAGAGGATTCACACGGGGGAGAAACCTTTCACATGTACAGAGTGTGGGAAAAGTTTTTCTCTGAGGCGCACCCTACAAAGCCATGAGAGGATTCATACAGGCGAGAAACCTTTCACATGTACAGAGTGTGGGAAAAGGTTTACTCATAAAGGCAACCTCCTTAGCCATGAGAAGATTCACACAGGGGAGAAACCTTTCACATGTAAAGATTGTGGGAAAAGGTTTTCTAGGAAGAACAGCCTCCTTAGCCATGAGAGGATTCACACGGGGGAGAAACCTTTCACATGTAAAGATTGTGGGAAAACGTTTTCTCATAAGAACAGCCTCCATAGCCATGAGAGGATTCATACAGGGGAGAAATCTTCAATATGTACAAAGTGTGGGAAAAACTCTACCCAGAATAGCAACCTCCTTGCACAACGCAGGATTCATACAGGGGAGCAAGGTTTCACATGTGCAGTGTGTGGGAAAAAGTTTTCTCGGAAGAGCAGCCTCCAAAGCCATGAGGGGATTCACATAGGGAAGAAACCTTTCCCATGCACGGAGTGTGAGAAAAGCTTTTCAAATGAGAGCTGCCTCCAGCTACACAAGAGGATTCACACATGGGAGAAACCTTTCACATGTACAGAGTGTGGGAAAACATTTTCTTGTAAGAAAATGTTAATCATACACCAGAAGATTCATACAGTAGAGAAACCTTTCACATGTACAGAGTGTGGGGAAAGCTTTAAACATAAGAGCAGCTTCCGTAAACACGAGAGGAGTCACACAGGGAAGAAACCTTATACATGTACAGTGTGTGGGAAAAGCTTTTCACATAGTGGCCGCTTCCACAAACATCAGAGGATTCACACAGGGGAGAAATCTTTCACATGTACAGTGTGTGGAAAAATATTTTCTCGTAAATGTAGCTGCCTCACACACCACAGGATTCATACAGGTGAGAATTAATGTGCTTGTTCAGAGTAGGGTTGTACAAAATACCAGTTGCATAGCAATACCATGGTGTTAAAAAGGCTGTTACCATAATACAGTGGGTTCTCGCTTATCTGACATAATGCATCCTGCAAACGGCTGTCGGATAACGGCCCATTGGTTTGCGGGTGCCATGTTATTCGGTGGCGCTGACCGTCGGATAAGTGGGTCCGTCATCAGATAATGCGTCCAGCGGACAGCATTATATGACATCGGATAAGGCATCCATCGGAAACCGGGACATCGGATAGTGAGGACCCACTGTAATTATGATAATTTTTTGCCATGTTCCGATCTGCTGGCTGCAGAGAGCTGTGTGGGGTGGATTTATCAGAGAGAGAGGTGAGGGTAAGTCTGGCAGAGTGAGGAATCAGGTTGGTCTGTCAGAGAGGGGAGGGAAGCGGGTCTGGAAGCTCCATGGCTTTTAAATGCTGCTGCAAGTAAGCCTCCTGCTGGTAATTTCATCCCTTCCTCCCCTCCCACGTGCCTCTTATCCCCTTCTTCTCTGACTCAACCCAGAGAGGGAATTTGAAAGAATGCACAGCACGCAAAATCAAAGTCAGGAAGGAGCAGACAAAGACATATACTAAGTCAACTCCTGAAATAGAAATATAAGAAACGTATAATGCAGTTAGGAAGAAAGGCAGAACCTCTACATTACAGGAAAAATGAGATTGACTACAGCACTGGCACTATGAGAAATGACGCAAACAAGTAAAATGGAGAGATGATATTAAGAACCTAAGTTTGAAAGTCTTCATATGGTACCCTATTAAATTTGTGGTTCTGGAAATCTTGGACTCTTTGCGGCGGAGGCCAAATCATTCCTAGAATCTAAAAAATCCGCAGCAGGAATTTTCAAAGGGGTTAATCAGAATATCAAAGATGAACTACCCTAATTAAGGTTTCATTTAAAGCCTAAATAAGACCCAGCTTTCTCATACATTAAGACTTTCCTTACATTTTTTTTAAATAAAATTCATTAAAAGTTTCGCAAAATGTAGCATGTAATAATTATCATCCATTGCTAAATTATAAAAGTATGAATGGGCTAGGGACTCTTTATAAATCGTAAAGCAACTGAAATCCCCTTATTACTCCTCCCCTAATATTTTCAATACTCCAGGTATATGTTGAGTGCATTTCATAGGTTTACGAGAGGTATCTATCCTTCCCAGCGACTTCTTACCTCACGTGTACGGATTTCACACTGCCGATTCTTTTGATTATCAATATGCAGTATATTCTACTGTCTGTTGTGTTATTGATGTTTGCCTGTTATTGCAGTGTGTGGGGAAAGAAAAAAAAATGAATGTGTATATTAGAGGCCCTTCATGTGATTGGGTCTGAGGACTTGGAGTGATACAGTGTGCTGGGGCTGCTCCTTCCATGGTTTCACCAACTTGATAATCAGGCATCAAATTCCCAAACCCTAAATAGATGTTGAGGATCACTTCATTTAATGTAACAATTATGAATTTTCCCATAAATTGGAAGTATTAATGGCACTTACAAATCAACATCCAGACATTGCACTATTACAAGAAAGACAGTTTACATGCCGAACATTCAAAGCTATTCTCTGTGTATTTCTCCAGCTGCAATTGAAACCGCAGAGGTAGATGTAACAGTGACTGTTCCTGCTGGTACCATGTGCTGGAGTAGACGTAGTAGTTGGCATGCTTCAGCTCTGGTTGTGAGCATGCCTCGGGAACCTCCTGCGCCTGTTCAGCATGTTTCAGGGGAACAGGTCGTTGTGGAAAGTAGCCCTAATTTAGAGGAAGCAGTTAGTAGCGTTGATTTTGGTTTTTATGTGGTCTATTTTTGCAGAACTCCGATGTCAGTATCTCCTTTTTGTCCCCAGCTATTTCAGCATTTTCATTGTTGACCTCACCTGATTATTTACTGACAGTACTAGAGAATGTGGTTGACACTTCCAGCATACAGGACCACCTGTTTATTGGTGTTCTGTCTGCTGTCAAGGTTGCCAGAGCAGGGCCCATTTCTAATCGGGTGTGGAACATTATAACAAGTTTTTACACTGTGGCCTTGGATCTGGGTTCAGCTGCACCGCCTGTGTCTGTTACGACCAGCACCTCGATGGCTGCTTCTACTTGTGTACTGGAAGTTTCACCTGGTGTGGGTTCAGGAGATGGAATTGCAGGCAGGAGGTTGTGACTGATGTACTGTAAACCTGTTTAGGCCTGGGAGTACCCCAGTGGGACCCATAAGGGGCCCTCCTGAAGCACAGTAGAGCGGAGACTACACCTGCAGGGTTACTCGGTAGTCTCACCCTTGCATATGCTTAGCGAGCTTCTCTTCCCCACCACCCCCACTCATGCTATCTTGCAGAACCCTGATATGAATTTGCTTTGCAGCTGAACCAGATCACCAAAGATGACCCGAGCTGTCAGTACCGGTCTGACTTTACCAGACATTACCTGCACGCAGGTAGGGAGGGCAGCACCTTATCTCTACGACACCTAAGAACTTGTGTAACACTTCCTGGTGCTGGACTGGAGCAGTATGAGGGATTATAGAACCCCTGTATTAGGGAGATATATGGTCATGTTTGGTCATTTACATCATCAAGGAGGCCGGAGAGTGTCGTGTCCTGCCCATCCCCATTGATGATGTAGATGACCAAATATGGCCATATAGACTCTAATGATGTAGAGCCCAATATAAAGGCATCAACCTCATCCAGGGGGAGGGAAATACAGCCTGAATCTCTTACTTTCGGATAGGGGGACACAGATCCAGACTGCAGGGGCGGCTGCGGACGTGGCATTGCAGCCCATCTGAAAGGTGAGTATTGGTATTTTCTCCCTGCAGATGGTTCAAAAAGATTAATGCTGCGGGGTCGCATTCAAAAGCATGGACCACCGCAGGGTTAATCCTTCTGGGCAGATTAGTGCCCTGGGGGCTGAAACACCTGCTGCTGCACCAGCACAGTGACAATCCCGTCACAGAGGACAGCAAGTCTGGCTACATCCTGTGTGGTGGGTCGTGAACCATCATAGGACAGGGAGGGGGTAAGATCACATAAGTAACTGAGGGCAAGCCAAGGAGATAATGAACCCCCCATTGTGTGGTGCCAGCTCCTATAGCATATATTAAAACCAGGTAGTAAATAGACATTTTGACTCGTGTCTGTCCCAGGGATTACCCAGGGGTCCCTTATAGGGTCTCTGGGTTGCAAAATCGCACGCTGGATCCTGTTTTTTTTTTCTTTTTTTTAGCACCAAGATATTTTTTCTCAGGACGATATTACTGGAGTATTTCCCTCGTATTACAGTATAAAAAAGAAAGGGGATCATCAGTCCCTTCCTTTGGTTTAATAAAATAGGCACTTAAATGCATGCTTGCTAATGCAAGAAGCCTGACAGATAATATGGGGGAACGTGAATTAATAGATGCAAGGGAGCAGTACGATATCATAGGCATTACTGAAACATGGTGGGATGAAACTCATTACTGGGCAGTTAATTTAGAGGGTTATTCCCTTTTTCGGAAGGATCGAGCAAATACGAGAGAACGTGGAGTATGTTTATATGTTAAACCGGATCTAAAACCTATTATAAGGGAAGATGTTTATGAAGGGAATTATGAAAATGTAGAGACCTTGTGGATAGAAATTAGCAGTTGGCGTAAAGGAAAAAGAAAATGTAGGGATATGCTATGAACCACCAAATATCTGAGATTGAGGAAGCTAAAATACTTTTGCAAATGGAGAAGGCATCAAAACTGGGTCATGTTTGCATAATAGCGGATTTTAATAATCCAGACATAGACTGGGGCAATGAGATTACCATTACATCAAAAGGGAACAGGTTTTTGGGGGTTAATAATAGAAATTAAACTAACACATTTACTAAGCGCTCAACCTATTTGCAAACACTGATACAACTAAATGGTGCAATAAAATAAAGGAATAATAACCTCTATAGTGCACCACCCAATATACAATATAAACCCCCAAAAGACATTTGAATGAAGCAACAGGGTGGCTGCCTAAGGACAAACAACAAGCCTATCCATATGGGCTAATGAAACAAAAATGAGAGAACAGTCCTTGGCGCGATACCAGATAAATGAACCTGGATATTAGAGTCCAATAGACCTCTGAATGGTGTCCGTATGTCACACTGATGTTAATCTTGGATTCTCTTGGAAATGAATCGATATCTAAAAAACAAATGAGACCGGAAAAACCATTGCGCAGTATTCCTGGCTAAGGAGATCACGCAAAAATAGAAGCTAACTACTTGCATGAAAGCGTGGACCTTGAAAGGTACTGTATCTTTATCTTGTGCTTCAGTGTATGGAAGTGGACAGCAATGG
The DNA here is from genome assembly GCF_040206685.1 of Ascaphus truei. Lineage (NCBI taxonomy): Eukaryota > Metazoa > Chordata > Amphibia > Anura > Ascaphidae > Ascaphus > Ascaphus truei. Next base: position 4,884,317 of record NC_134483.1, read on the forward strand.
GTCTCTGGTTCCTCTGCACTCCTGCCTTCTCCAAAGCTCAATCGATATGGAAGTCACGACACACATATAATGCAAAAAATGATGCAAATAGTGTAATACCGTAACAAATTTAATAAAACAATAAGATCACAAACAATTGCACTCGCATGTTAGTGGATCTTAGAAACAGATGATAAATGTGCCGTCCGCAGGCTTGAATTCCGGGTGCGTGGTGTATGGGCAGAGGGTAGATCGTGGAACTGTCTCCTCTCGGCCACGACTCGGAGCCCAGACCACCTCTGATGACGTCACCAATCCACTGCCGTTCCCCTCTTCAGGAAAAGGGAGACCAAAAAGCGCACCAGCACAAATGGAGAAGGAAGGACCCAAAACAAAAAATGATTAAAAGGGCACTTTAATGTGACAAAAGACCCATCCAACGCGTTTCGAACATCACAGCGTTCTTTTTCAAGGTTTGGCTTATTTTGTTCATTACACCTGCATTTGAGCGCTTCAGCTATTTTCTACGTTCCCCTCTTCAGCCTGCTCCTGCACGTATCACACGCTAGTCCTGGCTCCACCCTACGTGCGTTTCGTGACTCGTGACGTCACTTAGTCAGGGGTATGGAGCTACGATGAAGGTGTGTGCAACTTATAGCACATTGCAAGCAGTCCTGTGGCTCCAATTGAATAATAAAACCCTATGGTGCCTTTTAACTGTAATGATGTGATAAGCAATTCTAGCATGAAAATAGCAGCCTGAATCCAAAACACAAATGTACACTTTACCCAAAGTGTACATAACATATATAATAAACACATTATAACCAATAAAAGAATGATCCTACAATATCTTTAAAACTATAATGACATTAAAAAACAATTCTGGCACGTGAATTACAACCATCATTGATCTATTACACAATTAATAGCATAACACTTATGGTGACTTATGCATAACATGTGCATGACAACCTTTAAAACAAAAATGTAACCCCTACTAACTAGAGAACAGCACCCTATGATACATGAGTGCATAATAGCGGAAAAAGAATTGAGAATCCGGAGGAGGAATTCTAAGGATATAAATCTTAGAACAATACAGTATGAATATAGAGACCTAGCTATCCTTCAAAAATGAAGCCAGATCAAAGTCGATGTTAAGACCTCTTGGGGTTAATGTTTTAAGGGTATAAGTCCAATAGCTTTCACGCCTAGATATTAGATTAATCTTGTCACCCCCTCTCCAGTTTTGTTTGGGGCAATCAATACCCTTACAAATTAACCCCTCTGGAGTTTGATTGTGTTTAACCTTGAAATGATTGGAGACACTATGTGTCTCCAAACCTCTCTTAATATTGTAAATATGCTCTGCAAAGCGTCGCTTCAACGGTCTACCCTTTCGCCCAACTGGTAGACTGTGAAGGCACTCTTGCAGGTTATGAAAGACATGATAGGAAATGTAGCCCCTGTGATATTAGATTTAAAATCTCTACACTTGGAACTAAACTTGCAACCAATGCATTTGTTGCATGTAAAGAAACCATTAAGTTCTTATAGCCAAGTGGTATTAAGCTCTTTACCTGCATTTAGCGGACAACTAGGAACTAACTGAAGTTTAAGATTGTCCGCCTTCTTGAAAACTATTTGTGGACACTTAGGGAGTATCATACTTAGCATTTTATCACCTTGTAGAATCCTCCAATGTTTCTTAATAATTTTTGTTATTTTGGGTGCCATATCATTGTACTTGGTGATAAATGGTATAAATTCAGAACCTATCGATGATGCCCTATTGCTCTTTTTATCACTATTCATAGATACAAGATCATCTCTTTTTAGATTACTCACTGTTTCTAATACTCTAGCAACTTTTGTGTAACTATAATCTCTATCGACAAATTTATTCTTTAGATCCTCAGCTTGTTTATTAAACACCGCAACCTGAGAGCAGTTACGTTTTGTTCTTAAAAATTGGCCCTTAGGTATGTTGTTAATCCATCTTGTATTGTGATGGCTGGACGCTAGTAGGTATGTATTTGCATCAACCTTTTTATAGAAGGTTTTAGTTTCAATTACTCCCTTCTCTATAAACAAGGTGAGGTCCAAGAAGTTGATAGAGGATGAACTTGTATTGAATGTGAATTTGAGATTCAAGTTATTGGTGTTAAGATATTTTTAGGAATTTGCCTAAATCCTCCTCCGTTCCCCTCCAGATACACAGCACGTCATCAATATAACGTTTCCATAGCACCAGGTCCACCCCATGGGGGTTGTGGGATAGGATACTATCATCTTCCCACATGCCCATGAAGATAGCGTAACTCGGGCGAATCTGGTTCCCATGGCCGTGCCGCATATCTGGAGGAAATAGCCATTATCGTGGCTGAAAAAATTATGAGTGAGGATATATCTTATTCCTTCCAATATAAACTGTTTGAAGACTGATCCTAGGGTCTCATCTTTATCTAATACCCTCTTTATTGCTCCGATGCCTAACTCATGGTCTATAATGGTATACAATGAGGTCACGTCACACATGACCCATATGTAATAATCTTCCCATTTTAGATCTTTGATGGTATTCAAAACATGAGTTGTATCACGGAGATAAGAGGGTATTTGAGCTACATATTTTTGCAGAGTGAAGTCTATAAATTGTGAAAGGTTGGATGACAATGATTTAATCCCTGATATAATGGGGTGACCGGGTGGATTCCAGAGATCCTTATGTATCTTTGGAATAAAGTAGAATATTGGAATCCTTGGCTGTTGAACATCCAAGAATTCCAATTCTGCCTTGGAAATGACTCCATCAGCAAAACCTTTATGTAGATATTCGTTTAATATCTTTTTAAAACCAACAGATGGATTTTGTTCTAATTTCCTATATGCATTTGTGTCGCCAAGAATCCTCATGGACTCACTCCTATAATAGGATGAATCCATGATTACAATTCCACCTCCCTTGTCCTTGTAATAAAATCTGCGGACGGCACCTTTCTGCAATCTTTTCTACAGAAGACAGCAAACAGTGAGCTACTCTGACCACACTATGATCCCATGCTTGTTAGCCTGCACATTTTAACCCCCCAACTCTTTACAACTTATTTCACTGCAGCCTCTTCCAAAACTGACTGCACACAACAACCTCCAACAACTACCTCCAACACTCACTCAGCCCACTGCAAACCCAGAATAGACCCTACAGTAGCATTGCAATGCAGTAAAACACTTCACAAGGAAAAGGCACACCCCTGCTGCTTAGTCTATATATATATATATACACACGCACACCTACCTCACAACAGCTCCATTCAGCATTACCTACCTCTGGCAAAATGAACCTGGTATGTACCTCAGCTTTATTCTTTCTCGGGGCCTCAAGGAAACATTACTCTATCCATTACAATCCCCTCCATCCTGGCCCACACCCAACATCACCATACACCCTGGACTACTCAAAAGCCTTTCACTATCTACTGAATGTTGGAGAACTCTAAAAACCAGCACACCAACCACCGCTCACTCTAATGGTAAACATCACAAATTTGCAAACAACTACTCAAATTTCTACTCATACTATTACTCTCTTTAGCAGCGGATATTGAACCTAACCCAGGCCCTCCCATAAATAAAGTCCAAAACCTCTGAATAACGTCCATATGTCACACTGATGTAAATCTTGGACTCTCTTGGAAGTGAATCAATATCTGAAAACAAATGAGACAGGAAAAACCATTGCGCAGTGTCCCTGGTTCTGGAGATCACACAAAAAAAGAAGCTAACTACTTACATAAAAGCAGAAAGCATAGACCTTGAAAGGTATCTTTGTCTTGTGCTTCAATATGTGGGACTGGACAGCAGTGGGTCTCTGGTTCCTCTGCACTCCTGTCTTCTCCAAAGCTCAATCGATATGGAAGTCACGACATACATAAAATGCAAAGGTAATGCAAATAGTGTAATACCGTAACACATTTAATAAAACAGTAAGATCACAAACAATTGCACTCACATGCTAATGGATCTTAAAAAACAGATGACAGACGTGCCGTCCGCAGGCTTGAATACCGGGTACGTGGTGTATGGGTAGAGGCTAGATTATGTAACTGTCTCCTCTCGGCCGTGAATCGGAGCACCAGACCACCTCTGATGATGTCACCAAACCACCGCCGTTCCCCTCCTCAGCCTGCTCCTGCACGTATCTCACGCTAGTCCTAACTCCACCCTACGCGCGTTTCGTGACTCGTGACGTCACTTCGTCAGGGGTATGGAGCTCTGATGGATGTGTGTGCTACTTATAGCACATTGTAAGCAGTCCTGTGGCTCCAATTGGATAATTGAACCCTATGGTGCCTTTTAACTGTAAGGATGTGATAAGCAATTCTAGCATGAAAATAGCAGCCTGAATACAAAGCACAAATGTACACTTAACCCAAAGTGTACATAAAATATAAAAAATACACATTATAACTAATAACAAAATGATCATACAATATCTTTAAAAACCATACTGACATTAAAAACAATTTTGGCATGTGAATTACAACCATAATTGATCTATTACACAATTATTAGCATAACACTTATGTTGACTTTGCATAACAAGTGCATGCATGAACAACCTTTAAAAGATTATAATATAATATAAACCTAATTGCAGCCTATATTAGCTAGAGGACAGCACCCAGTGGTGCATACATGCATAATGGCGGAAAAAGAATCGAGGATCTAGAGGAGGAAATCTACAGATATATATCTCTTAGAATAATGCATTTAAAAAAAATATATATATATATATATAGAGACCTAACTATCCTTCAAAAATGAGGCTAGATCAAAGTCAATGTTAAGACCTCCTGGGGTTAATGTTTTAAGGGTATAGATCCAATGGCTTTCACGCCTGGATATTAGATTGATCCTATCTCCCCCTCTCCAATTTTGTTTGGGGCAGTCGATACCCTTACGTATTAACCCCTGTGGGTTTTGATAGTGTCTCCAATCATTTCAAGGTTAAACACAATGTGTATCCAAACCTCTCTTGATATTATAGATATGTTCTGCAAAACGTCGCTTCAATGGCCTACCTGTTCGTCCTACATACTGTAGCCCGCAAGGGCATTCCAACAGGTAGACCGTGAAGGCACTCCTGCAGTTTATAAAAGACTTAATTGGGAATGTAGCCCCTGTGATATTAGTTTTGAAATCTCTTCACTTGGAACTAAACTTGCAACCGATGCATTTGTTGCATGTAAAGAAACCATTCAGTTATTTTAACCAAGTGGTATTGAGCTTCTTTTAACCTCCAGTTTAAGTTCTTTCAAAACTAAGGCTGTCTCACATTTTAATCTGGTCTGTAACTGTTTCATAAGCCTATAATACTGTATATATTTTCTTTAACTGTGCATGCAATGTCTTGTACATAATGTATACCCTGTTCATTTATATAACTGTATTTGTAACCATGTACTATTTGTCTTAACTCTATGCCCAGGACATACTTGAAAATGAGAGGTAACTCTTAATGTATTACTTCCTGGTAAAACATTTTTATAAATAAATAAATAACATGGTCTCATTTGAAATAAATGATCAAAAAACAGATTACTTGGGTTCAACAAAGACCTTAAACTTTAGAAAGGCAGATTTTAATAAACTGAGGACTAATCTACAAGTAATACATTGGGATGATGCTCTTTCAGGGAAAAATGTAGAAGATAAATGGGCAGTCTTTAAAACATTGTTAGAAAAGCACACTCATCAGTGTATACCCTTGGGTAATACATATAAAAGAAATAAGTCAAAACCAATGTGGCTAAATAAACAGGTAGGGGAGGAAATGGACAAGAAGAGGAAGGCGTTTAGATTCTTGAAGTCAGAAGGGACGGAGACATCGTATCAGAATTATAAGGAAAGTAACAAAAATTGCAAAAGGGCAATTAAATTATCAAAAATGAATATTGAAAAAAGGATTGCAATAGAAAGTTAGAAAAACCCTAAAAAGTTATTTAAGTACCTTAATAACAAAAAAATCAGGAAAGAAAATAAAGGACCCTTTCAGTGTGAGATGGACACAAGGAGAGAGAAGAAACCCCAATGTGAGAGCACTCAAAATCAATTTAATCACAGGATACTCTAAAAAGACACACCAAGGCGAACCTGGTGAATGGGAGTGGGAGGTGTGTAGGACTAAAATGAGTGAATATAAAACACTTTAATAGAGAGACATCCTCTCAAAGTAAAATAAAAGGCTCCACAATAGAATAAGTGGGCTTAGCCGTATGGTCGTGCCAAAATAAGCGAATTTAAAATGAAGGCAGTAGGACAATTGTAGGTGTAGTGGCTAACGTATATTGCCTACCCTACTTTAGCTATCCAAGGGTCCTAAATGGTCAGATAGACCGACAGTCAGAATAGAGAGCTGTTCTAAATAAGGTGGACCCTAACGATAGTCAGTCCAGGTCAATACCATATGAATCTGAGTGAAAAAAGGCAGTCTGAATATTCAGCTGCCCCTAGTGGGCCTCAGTAAGCACTGCTAGATTGTGAGTGTATGGGCTCGTAGGTCAGGGGTATAGATTTGCTTCATTGAGTAATGAGTATTGGATAATGTACACTGTCAAAAGTGTGGGTCTGGTTGCCGGGATAACCCAACAGAATAGGTCCCCCAGTGTCCTTTAGGACCTACCTAGACACCAGTTAAATACTAAGTACAGTGGGGCGAGATGGTGATCACTCCGTTATGTATTGAAATAAACCACCTTTAGAAGCGTGCACCACCTCTAAAGGACACCCCCGATCTAGTTGGTAAGTAGATAGGTGTGGTGAATGCTGTTTACTGATAGGCTCAGTGGGTGCTGACTAAAGACTATTTAATATAGATAGTCAGCTGGCCCTGCAGCAGCCCCACACACCATGATACTATAGCTATGAGGTAAGTATACACTGAGCTAGAGAGACTCCTCCCCGTGTCCCATCAGAAGGGAAGGCTAAATCAGTGTCTCATAGCATTGAGTGTCCGTGGAGGTGCTTGTACAGTGGGTCTATTGGGGTTAAACTTAAATTTTATTATGACCCATATCCACTGTCATGAGGACTGGAGACACAGTGCTGTATGAAGCCAATGTTCATGGCCCCCCCACAAATACACAGCTCCAGGTGGGGGGGCCAATGTTAAATGGTCTGGGGAACGGGCTAACCCTGATATGGTTAATCCGAAATCACAAATGACCATAGATAGATAGTGCTCAGTTGAAGAAGCATATGCGAACATACAATCCAATAGTTTGTGGTCTGGATTAAGCGCTGCCCCAGATATGGTCCGTACAGAATCACGTCTGACCAATATTACATATGGTGCTAATATTGCAAAGCTGTGCCTATGAGAACTCTCAGATTCAACAGGAGTGAATAGGCTATATTGCCATAAACATAATAATGTCCTTCTGCCAAGCAAACAGATAGTGCTGGTGCATGCTTACAGGAGCATTACACCACTTACAATGTATATGGTCCCGTGTAGATTCGGGAACCAGTATATCTGTTGCTTAGTAAAAACAGGAGTGAAGGCTCTCACATAAGCATAATGAGAGCGTTCCTCTGTGCGGAGGGAGGCTACTGTGTTCCGATCATGAACACTAGCCCCGCCTCTCTGACGTCATTACGTTGCATGCCAACGTACGTTTCGCTGGGCGGGCTTTGTCAAGGCGGACACCTACCAGCCCCTATCATTTTTTCAGCAGTCGCGAGAGTTCCTTTCCCGTTCCCCGTCCCCCTCTTCCCCTAGCTTGATCAGTGTGAGATGGGCAGGCAGAGTATTGGCAAAAAGCAGAGGTATTAAACAAATGATTTGCCTCCGTGTTTACCAGGGAAGAAGCCATTTCAATAGTAGTGCTGCAGGAGGAAGCTGCAACCTCCATATTAACGAACAATACTGTAGGTTAACCGAGGAAAAAGTTCAGAGGTGGCTTGATACAATTAAAGTAAATAAGGCACCTGGCCCCGATGGCATACATCCAAGAGTTCTCAAGGAGTTAAGTTCAGTAATAACCAAACCATTGCATTTAATATTCAAAGATTCAATTTCCTCAGGCTCAGTATTGGTGTAAAGCAGATGTGGTGCCTATATATAAAAAGGGAGCAAGGTCACATTCAGGCAATTACAGACCTGTAAGCCTGACTTCAATAGTGGGGAAACTACTTGAAGGTTTAATATGGGATAATATTCAGGAATACCTAATGGAAAACAAAATTAATCGTAATAGTCAGCATGGATTTATGAAGGATAGATCTTGCCAAACTAACCTTATTAGTTTCTTTGAAGAGGTAAGTAGTAATTTAGACCAGGGTAATGCAGTTGATGTGGTCTACTTAGATTTTGCACAGGCTTTTGATACGGTTCCACACAAGGTTAGTGTACAAAATAAAGCAAATTGAACTCAGTAAAAATATATGCACCAGGTTTGAAAACTGGTTAAAGGACAGACAACAGAGGGTTGTCATAAATGGAACTTTTCAGGTTGGGCTAAAGTCGTGAGTGGAGTACCTCAGGGATCGGTACTGGGACCCCTGCTTTTTAACTTGTTTATTAATGACCTTGAGGTTGGCATCGAGAGCAAAGTCTCCATCTTTGCTGATGACACTAAATTGTGTAAGGTAATAGAATCAGAGCAGGATGTAATTTATCTGCAGAAGGACTTGGAGTGACGGTGAGGGGGTACCCAAGCCAATAATAAAGGTATTATGCCCGGCTGGGTGACCCCGAGCCATATTGGGGAGTTTTGATTGTCAGCTCTGCAACCCAGTTATGGCATGTAAACTGCATTATAATAAAGATGTATGTGTGGTTTACTGTTCCAGGAGTGCCAACTAGCAGAGATTCGCAGGGTGTGAGTTTCAGGGATGATTTTACGATAAAATGTTGTCAGGGTGTGTTTGGGTAGAATGGAGCAAGAGTTGTGGGTTACCCCGAAACATGTACTCAGGAATACCACCAGATTCCTGGGGACATGAGAACACAGACCACTGGACAAAATCCTCCCTAGAAATCAGTTTTCTGCTCACCGCCAGATCTACCTGGTTGCAGTTGGCGCCGCTGACAAAGGATCGTTTCAAGCCCTTTCGTGAGCAACTCCCGCTCCTGGGAAATTGCTCCTAAAGACTTTTTATTTTTCAAGATTTCGTTTTGGAAACAATTTATTTTTCTCCGTCCCAGTAAGTGTATTTTGAGTGTAATTGTGAAACATATGTCTTTTCGTGGAATAAATTACAATTTATTTTACCTCCTTGCTTTGCTCAATCATATGATCCCGTTATAAAAAGTGTTAAAAGTTTTGGTCTCCCGTGCCAGGCTTTTTTCTGGTGGCAGTGGTGGGATCTGATTGAGCCTATGATATAGCTTCCTGCGGGATCCTATAGCAAAGAGGGAGACTCGAAGATTGCGAGCTTCCAAAGCAAGAGGTAGTGTACCCACGTTTCACAAGAGAACGAAAAATATGGTTTCCCTTTGTCACCTAACTTTGTGCCTGCGGGTGAACATGGATAAGCGATCGGGACGGTTCCGGTCCTGGGACCGTGCTTGGGTCGCTACCCGGTGTGAAAGTTATGGACTACCGACGGCTGGTCGGTCAAAGTTGCAACTGGAGGAGGACTTGGAATACCATGAAGCCAGTATTGCTTTACCTGAGGCAAACGTGCCCATACCTGCAGCAGCATTGATCACACTTCAGCCCCATAGGGAGATGGACATGGGGAAGGAGAGGGCGATCACCGGGATAATGGTGAGAGACTGGTTCTTGGGACTGCGGAAGAGGTAGTCCCCGTGTCTGCTGGACCCATCACCCCTGCAATCATCACACTCCTTGCCACATGCGGAGAGGGGTCTACAGCAGATGAGAGGATTCGTATGCTGGCAGTAATACATGGACAAGTGTCTCCTCCCTCCCACCTGATCAACGGGGAACAAGGCATCCCCGAGTGGATCGCCACAGTTTCAACAAGTTTGTGGATGGCACCGACAAGATCGACGGTTTTCTGAGTGACTCTGAGACTCAATGTCAAAGATACCGGGTGCCACTACGGGATTGGGTGTTGCGATTGCACCCCTTGTGTCCGGAGTGGCTCAAGAGATTCTGCAGGCTATTCCACCAGTCAATCGGGATGATTACAAGCATGTAAAAGCAATGCGGCTGATGCAGTATTCCCTCACCCCAGAAGCATACCGGGGCATGTTCAGGACAGGGGAACGTTACCCCATGGAGTCCTATGTCCGGAATGGGTCCCGCATGGAATTGCAGGGGACTCAGTGGGTGGAGGGTTGTGGTGCCACTAAGTACCACACGTTACTGGACTTGATCTTTCAAGAACAATTATCGCAGCAGTGTCCCTCGGACGTGAGGGCATGGGTCTTTGACCGTATAGATGCAAGGATGGCTGTTCAGTTCGTGACCAGTCGCTCTTTCATGGATGAGAAAAAGGCTTCCAAGGGACCAGCCATGCTGGTCAAGGTGGCCAAACAAATCCCTCAGTGTATATACAAGCCTGCAGCAGGAGGCAGCATCCCCAAGGCTGCAGAGTTTAAACACGAGAGGATGTGCTACTTGTGCAATAAAGTGGGCCACATCAGACCAGACTGTCCGGACCGTGCAAAGTCCGATGGACACCATCATGGGCAAGTTCTCCAGCTGCGAGGCCGGTCGCCCATGTGGGACTGGCACACACAGAGGAGTCAAGTACAGCCACGGAATCAACCCACAGAGGGACCTCCATGGAGAGATCCGCACTTGCCCCCCAGGAACCCGCAGTGGAGATAGAGGGAAAACGTGTTGCACCAGTCGGGATGCAGTCCAAAGATGTCCGGCAGAAGCATCTGTAGAGAGTGACCATCGGAGATCGCCAAGTGGACGGCTTGCGCGATGCCCGATGTCTGGTGCCACTGATACCCGGGTCCGACATGATGTGGTTCGCTAGAGGATTTGCTCCCGGGAACCAGGATGCAAGTGACCATGCCAGACAGAGGATCACGGTCACTCCAGGTTGCCCGGGTCTTATTGGATTGGGGTGCCAGACGTGGCATGAGGGAGGTGGGGGTATTGCCCAGGTTAGATGCCGAGGTCCGGCTTGGACATGACCTGTGGCATGTAACCTATGTGTTCACAGCCAAGCTGCCTCCTGTTGCAGCGATTACCAAGAGTCAGTCAGCCAAGATCGCAGAGGAATCATCCCGTCCCCCTGCATTTGGGACCAACTGTTCCAGGGGTCTCTGCGGAGACCAGACAGGTAAACCAGACTGAGTCGCGACCAGGTGTTGAATTACCTTTCCCTTTACATGTTCCCGTTCCCCCTGACTTAGAGTGAATTGTTAGTGTCTCTGGGCTATGTGTGGGATGAAGCACCAGCACACGACCCCTTATCACCCCCAAATGAACAGACTATGTGAGAGGTTTAATGGTACCCTGAAGCAAATGCTGCGAACATTTATAGAGGCAGAGGGAAAAGACTGGGAGATTCATCTGCAGCACTTGTGTTTGCATACCGAGAGGTACCGCAAGAATCTACCGGCTTTTCACCCTTCGAGCTGCTATATGGTCACAGGGTACGGGACCTCTCGACATTCCGTGAGGGATCGGAAAGGGAGAGTACCAATACTGATGCTTCTGTGCTTCAGTACGTGGAAAATCTCAGAGCCCGGTAAGAGATGCTCATGGGGTTGGCACAGGACAACCTTAGGGATGCTCAGATCAAGCAGAAGACTTGGTATGATCAGAATGCCCATAGTAGATCATGCATCCCAGGTCAGCAAGTCTTGTTCTGAAGCCCACTTGGGAGAACAAATTAATGGCTGCCTGGTCGGGACCGTACACGGTTCTCCGAAAGATGAATGAGTGCAACTATGTTGTACAGTTAGATGGTGAGACAGGTAGAACTAGGACCTATCATATCAATATGCTCAAGGAGTATTTTGCACCGAGTGTGGCATCAGTGCTGGCTATCTGTAGCCCACCGTTGGGGGACTGCAACGCGTAGCTCACCACAGATGAGGCACGACCGCAGGACTGAGGTAGGGATTGGTATAGAACCCCGATCACAAACCGTGAGGGCGCGTCTAGAGTGTGGGATAGTCATGCGTAGCAGGGTCAGGATTACGGAAGACAGCATAGTCAATGGTTCTTGCCAGATTCAGGAGTGGAGAATAGCGGATCGTTGGGGTACGTAGCCAGAGTCAGGATTGGAGAATGAGGGATCATCTTAAGCCAAAGCCAGGGTCAAACACGGTAGAGATCAGCATAGTCGGTATCCAAAGCCAGAGGTCAGTGCAGGAGAATATCACAAAGGTCCAGGTACAAGCAGGGTCAGGCAGCAGGGAAAGAAACAGCTCAGCAGAGTTCTGGATTGCAGCGAGTTACAGCGTACAACCAAGGTTATGCTCGGCAAAGACTGAGTGTGCAGACAGGGCATAAAGGGCCCTCCCACCAATGGGAGGCAACAAGGAACCGGAGGTGCCCTTTTTGATAGACTGCTGGTATCCGTGTAACAGACTAGGAGTTAAGGCGGACCCGCTGGAATGTGTGCACGTGCCGCGCATACCCGTGTAATCCTGGCGACCCGGGGACCGCAAGAGACCGGGAACAGTGCACATCGCGCATGCATCGCATGTAGATCCCGCCGCGAGGAGCGCGCACTCTGGACATGGGGCTTGCAGAGACAGAGGGAGACCACGCACGCGAAGAGGTAAAGGTTAAGGGGACAGAACCGCCAGAATGGCGAATCCTCACAGTACCCCCCTCCCCCCTAAGATCGACCTCCGGGCGACTCCATGAAGGCTTCTCTGGATGCTACAAATGGAATCTCCTGACCATCCTTGCCGCATGAACCTGATGGCTAGGCACCCAAGACCTCTCCTCTGGGCCGAATCCTTTCCAATGTATCAGGCAATATAATGGGCCTAGAAAACTTGGAATACAGAATCGATTGGAATTCATATTCAGGTTGCCCTTGTACCATGACGGAAGTGGTAGGAGATAGGTACCGAGTGTGTATTCTGGATCACTGGTTTGAGTATTGAAACATGAAAGACTGACAGGATTTTCATGAGTGGGGGCAGGATCAAGTGATAAGCGACTGGGTTAATCCTTTTAGATATGGAGAAGGGAGAGGAGGGGGGGGTTGTTAAGAGTGGTGAGAGATGAAGACAAGGGATGACTTATATTAAATCAAACTTGTTGACTGGAGACACACTCACATTCAATCTCTAAAAACTTGATTTGATGTCTCCTCCTCTTTTTGTAATTATATAGACTGTAGGCGAGGAAGTACTCTCTGGTATATCAAGATTTCTGGTATCTTGAACAGATGTCTTCTCCTCTATGTATAGTTGAATGGATTGAGGCCGAGGAGATGCCTCCTGATATCTTCCTTAGTAAAAGAATAAAAGGGAAAAAATAGTGCAATACAGTTTATTAACGAGTGAAAAATAGAGATTTAAAACTTACAAGCGACCGATAAATTCGAGCATAGGAAGGAGGTGCCGCCAGACTCCACAGCTTGTCCCTTTCTGGGTTGTGGTGTCCCGTCTCGGCTGATTCCCTCTTGGCAGGTGTTTCTTGTCTGTGTTAGGTTGTAGGTGGCTGCAGTGCGGATGTCCAGAGCCCGTGCACAAGCTATGTCCTCCTCCTCCGGCCGCCTATCTCCCCTGTACAGACAGTTCTCGGCTTCCCTGCTCCGCTGCGCATGCGCAGACGGCGAGACGCTGGGCCAGGGAAATCAAACTCCTCGCTATGGTGGCTTGTAAAGACCAAAAAACGTCAGACGCGTTTCGCCAATGCTTCCTCAGTTTGTCCCTCTCCAGTGAGGGGTCCGGCACCTTCAGTGCCTTTACGCATAACCAGGATGGGGGATCCGGTCCCAGGCTAACTTACAATTGTCACGGGGTCCAGGTACTTACACATTTAAAACCGGGATCATATCACTGAGCAAAGCCAATAAGTCAAATAAATTGTAATTTATTCCGTGGAAATAGGAAAACACACATTGAATTACAACAGGCAGAAGAAAAATACACTTACTGGGGGTTTTGGGGTTGAAACACTGACTTTCCTGATTGAAATAAAGTCTGTAAATTGTCCGTTGGTTGACGGGGACTTAGCCCAAAAGTTCTGGAGCTCAAATCGGCCCGAGCCCCCAGCAGCTCCGCACTTTCCACTCCAAATGGTACTGAAAATCTGACTTAGGAAATGTTCTGCTTAAAGTCCTGTACCTGTTTCCTTGCTGTCTGCGCAAGGCTTCTATGTGCTTGGAGTCACTTAGATCTCCTAGGACTTAGGATCTTGAGAACTTGGAAATCTTGGCACAAACATTGAATCCCATTGAATCACTGGGGAAAAGCTGCTCCCTGGGCTGGCTGCTCACTGGGGAAAACCTGCTCCCTGGGCTGGCTGCTCACTGGGGAAAACCTGCTCCCTGGGCTGGCTGCTCACTGGGGAAAACCTGCTCCCTGGGCTGGCTGCTCACTGGGGAAAACCTGCTCTCTGGGCTGTCTGCTCACTGGGGAAAACCTGCTCTCTGGGCTGTCTGCTCACTGGGGAAAACCTGCTCCCTGGGCTGGCTGCTCACTGGGGAAAACCTTCTCCCTGGGCTGGCTGCTCACTGGGGGAAACCTGCTCTCTGGGCTGGCTGCTCACTGGGGAAAACCTGCTCTCTGGGCTGGCTGCTCACTGGGGAAAACCTGCTCCCTGGGCTGGCTGCTCACTGGGGAAAACCTGCTCCCTGGGCTGGCTGCTCCCTGGGCTGGCTGCTCACTTTTTTACATCCTTTTCAGTTATCCCTGCAGTATTACAGCCAATCCGCAGCGTGGGAACTTCATCTCTAGCCACTCACACACTTTGCCAGGTTTGTGAAACCTGGCACCTCTAGCTTCAGCGTAGCTCTGGGCATGTGCGACAAAACCGCCATCTTGCTTAGTTGTCATGCAAAGCGCCTGCAGGGCTGGTGTCTCTCTGTCTAGGGTGGTGACAGTTTGCCAGGATGGCCTGTATTTCATCGCAGGACACTGGCACTTCCCACAATCATCTTATTGAAATGTGAAATTTCTTAGTGAAATGGCGTTCACACTCCTGGCAGCTAGTGTCACTTTGATCTATGGACCTAGGGTTAGACTCACCGGCACCAAAGCCCAGGTGGCTAGGAGCCCCTCCCACTGTCTTGCATGACAAAGACCCTGTCTGATTTAATGTATAAAGTTTAAACATATTTTAAAACACTGCTGCTTAATAAAATATACTTTCCTATATTCTGCTGCTAAAATGTGTTACAGTTCTTTGGCCAAAGGGTTAAACTAAATGACCCTTTTTCAAGAGAATATATAAGTATTTTACTGTGTGTTTCTGTCCTGTTGGATGTAGCATTGGGCTTCTCTGTCGCTTGTTGTATACATTTGCCACGCTCAATAGCTCTCCTTTTTGACACTTATATGCATACAGTATATATATTTTGTGGGGGCTCTGGGGTTCCTAAAATGAGCTTGCTGGGGTTCTGTGTATTGTTTGTTACAGTTCTTTGGTGTAGGAAATAGAGTGTAAACTACACTGTTCCCCTTACACTAGCCTTTATTTTAATAAAATCCTCTCAGCCTTATTCTTGGCTGGAGTAAACCCCAAACCTTTATACTGGGTTTAGGGAGTCTGGGCAAACACTGGGTTACCCCCTCATTACACTGGGTACCCCGGTGTATGTTGCAGGGACACATTAACCCCTTCATGCCCCATTTACCGTCCCTCTGGGTGCTGCAGCAGGAACCCCTGCTGTTGAGTCGCAAGAACGTTTCCAGGGTCTGAGATTGCCTGGAGCAATGTGCTTTGACTGTATCCGAGAATCTCACTCGATTCCCGGATCCAATTTGTGGGGTATCCCATAACTCCGGAACCCCAATACATAGATACAATCTGTGAAGACTTTCTCCGGCAAACCCACCCTAACATTTACAGCCTAGAAATCTCCTAGTCCCAGCACCCCAGGAAAGGCAAAACACAGAAAAATCTTTGTCGCATAATTTTCACAGTAATGCATGCACAATACACGGGTCCAAGAGCTGACTCTCTAGGATCCAAAAAACCCATTGCTCAGGGACAACCAAGTGGGCTTAACCTTTATTATAAAGCCTGGTTACCCCACACAGTCACATCAATAACTTTCCCCACTTTGAGGAGGGGAAGGATGAGATTGATGACTACCTGCAATCCTTTGAAACGCATTGTTATGTGCATGACCTGCATGAAAAGAATTGGATAAAGTACCTGTTGTCCTTGCTGAGTGGACGTGCTGCGGATGCCTATCGAAGGGTACCCAGGACTGTCATAAAACTACCCCTTCATCAAGCGAGTGCTCCTCAAAAGGTATGAGGTCACCCCTGAAACATACCATAGGAGGTATCGAGAGCTCAGGCAGACGTCATATGTGGAGTACCTGGCTAAGTTGGAGCACCTACAGTTGCAGTGGGTCGAGGGGAGCGGGGTAACCACTCTGGAGGGCTTGCTGGATCTGTGTGTAAAGGAGCAGTTTTGACTCTGGTATATAACTGAGATTCGTGAATAGATCAGGGGCAGAAAGCCAGCCACAGCCAGGGCTGCAGATGACTATGTGGCTGCCTGGCCAGGATTTCGGACGAAACCTGTTGCAGCTACACTCCACAAGAGCACTAAGCCAAACCAGCAGCAAGATGCCAAAAAAGCAGACACGCCAGCCTGGAAACAGCAGCTAGGACAACAGTACCGGCGGTCAGGGTTTGGGCATGAGTGCAAGTGCTACCTCTGCGGCCGTTCAAGGCATCTGAGGGCTGATTGCCCCAACGCGGGACAGCACCCCAGCCAGAGGCAACTTAGCCAAGCCCCATGGAATATTGGCATAGAATGGGAGCAAGCAGTTGAGCAAGTCCAGGAGACAACCGCCAACCCTCCCCAGCCAAGTGCAGAAGCTCCTCTCAGCACCTCTGTTCGGGGCCATCCCCAGATAACAGGAACGTGCACCTGTGACTATGGGCACCCACAGGACAGCCGGGCTCCTTGACTCGGGACTCGCCCTCTCTTTGGTGCGCCCTGGTCTCATTGATCCTGAGGACATCATACCCGGAGAGCGCATTGTCGTGAAAATGGCTGATGACAGGCCATTTAAACTCCAATACGAATAAGGGTAAGTGCTGCACAGCAAAATAGCATGATAAATGAAAAGATCGTTACCGGTGCTCCCGTCTTTGAAAGATAGGCTGTATTCAATCCACTACACGTAATGGCTGAAGGAAGACAGGGCACACGGATTTAAAGTATAACCAACTAATTTATTGAGCCAAACAACGTTTCGACCTAAGTGGTCTTTATCAAGTGAAGTCTTAGTGGCGTAATGAAAAAGTCCTCAATAGTCCATTATACTGTATAGCACCCACAATGCTCACTGTTTAATCACCCTAGATGAAATTCATATGTGCTGAAGTTGGTCCTCATCATCCTGCGACACCATTTAAAAAAAATGTGAAGATGCCCCTCCTTTCCGCGCTGCGTGCCATCCAGTCGTGCGCCGCTGGCTATCTCCGGCTGTGATCCACATTGCAGTAAATCCGGCGTCCTTTTATACTGTGGCAGTGTAGTTTGTCTCCGTTATGCGCAGTATGATGACAACTCGATTCCTCATCACGCTTCCTTTGTAGTGGAACGCATCTTCCTCGCATTGCGTGTTCATGGAACGCATTCTCCTTGCGCTGCGTGTCACGTGTCCTTATCTCCTGGTCCCCCGACGTCATTGCGTTCCTCGGCATCAATTGGAGGCATCTGGTCCGTCTGATCCTGCGTCCTCTTTCAATGATCCGTTTTCCCGCAATAGCGCCTCGTATCTTTTGGAAACGATAGCGATCCTCGTCTGGATGTTGTCGATGATGATCCAAGCACATAATACACAAAAGGGGCTAAATCAGCACAAGGGACGTAAACAGTCTCTATCCCATTACACTTTAACCCTAGTGACCAGTGAAAAAAATGATAAAGACATAAAAATATGGTAGGTACTCAAGGTCTATAACAGAATCCCAGAGGTATACTGACAGTGTAAATAAATCCATGTCAGCAGACAGTGACAGCAAAATGAATCTAAGGCTGCGCTTATAGTGCTGGCGATGCGATGTCGCTTCAAAACAAATGCATTAAATCCGGCGCAACCTGATTCTCTGTAGTCAGTAGAATTTGATTTTTGCAGCGACGGTCTCACCATGTGACAGGCTGTAACCAATCAGATAGCTTCTGATGCAGGGAGAGGGGGGATGTGTGTGTGAGTGTGTGTGTGTGTGTGTGTGTGTGTGTGTGTGTGTGTGTGTGTGTGTGTGTGTGTGTGTGTGTGTGTGTGTGTGTGTGTGTGTGTGTGTGTGTGTGTGGTGAAATACACTATATTAACATTGTTAAAATAGCAAATTCTCCCGTAATTTAAAGTAAATTCAGCATACAAACAGAAATTACACCTCCTCTCTGTTTCAGCCTCCCCCTTGCTCCTGTCTTTGCCCCTCTGCTTTCCCCCGTTGCCTGACGTCAATCCCCTTGTAGCAAGAGACTGTCTCCTAAACTCAAATTACAACTTTCGCAAGGGCTGCGGAGACGGGAGACATCATACATAGCCGTAACCAGCACTATAAGCGCAGCCTAAGAAGAACTGCTACCTTTCTTCAATAAAGCAACCTAGAGACAAAAAGTCATTTAATCCCTTTGGGTATACAGTATCTGTGTGTATAGTATTGTATTGAATGTTTTTATTTATATAGCGCCATTAATGTACATAGCGCTTCAAGTAGTAATACATGTGGTAATCAAATAAATAACATATAATATAAATAACAGATCATGGGAATAAGTGCTTTAGACATAAAAGGTGTGGGGCAGAAAGTGAGAAAGGTTTAAGGCGGGAGAGGGCCTTAGATACAAAGGGGGTAGAAAGAAGACATCCTTGAGAAGAACGCAAGAGTCTGGATGGTGCATAACGAGAAATTAGGGATGAGATGTAAGGAGGGGCAGAAGAGTGTAAAGCTTTAAAAGTGAGGAGAAGAATGGAATGTGAGATGCGGGATTTGATCGGAAGCCAGGAGAAGGATTTCATGAGGGGAGATGCTGAGACAGATCTAGGAAAGAGTAGAGTGATTCTGGCAGCAGCATTTAGGATAGATTGTAGGGGAGACAGGTGAGAGGCAGGAAGGCCGGACAGCAGGAGGTTACAGTAATCAAGACGGGAGAGAATGAGGGCCTGAGTCAGAGTTTTAGCAGTCGAGCAACAGAGGAAAGGGCGTATCTTTGTTATATTGCGGAGGAAAAAGCAACAAGTTTTAGAAATGTTTTGAATGTGAGGGGCGAATGTGAGAGAGGAGTCGAGTGTGACCCCAAGGCAGCTTGCTTGGGCTACTGGGTGAATGATTGTAGTTCCAACTGTAATGTGGAAGGAGGTAGTAGGGCCAGGTTTGGGAGGAAGTATGAGGAGCTCTGTTTTAGCCATGTTGAGTTTAAGGCGGCGGAGGGCCATCCAGGATGATATAGCAGAGAGACATTCAGAAACTTTGGTTTGTACGGCAGATGTAAGGACAGGTGTTGAAAAGTATATTTGTGTGTCGTCGGCATAGAGGTGATAATTAAACCCAAAAGATGTTATTAGGTCACCTAGAGAGAGTGTGTACAGAGAAAAGAGAAGAGGTCCCAAGACAGAGCCCTGGGGTACCCCCACACAGAGATCAATAGAGGAGGAGGAGGTGTTAGCAGAAGAGACACTGAAAGTACGATGGCAGAGGTAGGATGAGATCCAGGATAGAGCTTCGAATACCTAGAGTATGGAGAATGTGGAGGAGAAGAGGGTGGTCCACTGTGTCAAATGCTGCAGAGAGGTCGAGTAATATGAGCAGAGTGTAATGACCTCTGTCTTTGGCAGCATGGAGGTCGTCAGTTATTTTAGTGAAGGCTGTTTCGGTGGAGTGAGCAGTGCGGAAGCCAGATTATAGAGGGTGTAGGAGAGAATAGGTATTGAGAAAATGGAGCAAGCGAGAGTATCCAGTATGCCTCACGTTGCAGCAATAAAACATATTTTTCTTTCCCTGCTTTGACTTTTTTAACATGCTCAATCCCCATTAACCTAAGCAAGGAGACTGGATGACTGAAATCAGAGCAATGTTTTATAAGAGCAGTTTCCTCCGCACAATGACTAATTTTGCTCTTCTGTTCTATAAATCTGGTCTTAAGCATTCTATTGCTTTTACCAATGTAGCAAAGCCCACACGGATATTTTATCATATATACAATATTACTAGTCGTGCCGTTAATGCGATCTATCATTCTGAGCAATTTACCACTCCTTGGATGATGGAACTGGTCTCCTGTGTTCAGGCTATTGAAAACATTGCATACGTAGCATCTGTAACAGCCCGCTTTAGGTTTGCTCAAATAAATGTGGAGTCCTGTAATAATTTGGATTATCAGCTTTAATCAAAATCTCCTTTATATTCTCTCCTCTTTTGTATGCAAACCTGGGGACTTCCTTACAGATGTTACTAAGGATATCATCAGTCTGTAATATTCTCCAATGCCTTTTTAGTGTTTTTTTTATTATAAAGCCACTAGCTGTTGTGAACTTACTAACAAAAGTCATACGTTCGTCTTTTGTTATTCCAGTTCTATTTTTAGGTCCAATGTTGAATGCTGCATTTATCTCTGATCTTTTATGTCCCTGCTCAACAAATCTCTCCTCAATGTCTCTGAAAGTCTCATTAAACTTAGGTTGCCTGTCTACAATGTGCGTGGCTCTGATCTTTTGTGAAAATGGTAAAATATATTTCAGCCGCTCAGGATGAAAACTGGACACAAGCAGAGTTGAATTTCTGTCTGTGGGCTTCCTGTACAAGTCACTATGCAAACTCCATCTTCATGTGTTAAAAGAACATCAAGATAAGAAATGTGATGTTTGCTCCAACTCTTCGTGAAGCGCACTGTGGTGTCAAGCCCATCTAGATAGTCAAAGAATTTAATTAACTTGTCTGCTGTATCTCTGCAAAGGAAAAACATGTTGTCTATATATCTGCAGTAGAAGCGTATTTTGTCATAATATACTGTCGGAAAGATGAACATCTCTTCGAAATCAGTCATATATAGATTAGCATAAGATGGCGCCATGCTACTGCCCATAGCAGTTCCCGCTGTCTGCAGATAGAAAGTGTGTTTGAATTTGAAATAATTTTTGTGCAAAATAAAGTGAAGGAGAGGAGCATGATATAATCAATTGGTGGATTTGTTTTGTGTGTCGCTGTCAGATTCTGTCTTATTACGTTTAAACCGTCCTTGTGAGGAATGATGGTGTATAGGTTAGTTACATCCATCGTCACCATGATCACTTCACTCCCACTGAGAGGTGTTGACTGTATCTTTTGTAAGAAATCAAAGGTATCCTGGATATACAACTTACTCTTAACAACCAAAGGCTGCAAAAAAGTGTCAACGTATATTGCAAATGGCTGACTAATAGAACATGTCGCTGAAATTATGGGTCTACCGGGTGGATTACGCAAACCTTTATGGATTTTGGGTAATACATAAAGTACTGGCCTTCTAGGGCTTTTCATAGTGAGAAAATTGACAGTCTCCTCCCCTTTCCAAAGGTTATTTAATCCCAGTTGTAAAATACCTTTAATTTCTGTCTGATATTTTAATGTGGGGTCATGGTCTAGTTTAACGTAACATTCAAGATTGCCTAATTGCCTCAGTTTTGTACTGACTGTAATTTTGCACGACAAGCGCTCCTCCCTTATCTGCTTCCTTAAAAATGATATCCTTATTCTCTCTCAGGTTTTTGAGAGCAACCTTCTGTGTGAGTGAGATTGAAATTCATATAATGCTTCCTTTTAAAGTAATGTTTTATATCACTCTTAACAAGGCGCATGAACACATTAACACCTGAATTCCTAAAGGGTGCAATAAACCTAACCCGAGTCTGCACCGATTGTTTTTTTTACCTGTTCTTGTTGCTGCCACTTCTGTTCGTGCTGATCTGTGGATTTATTGCAAAAAAAAAAAAGGATTTTAAATTAAGATTCCTTTCGAATTTGGACAGTTCGACATCTAGTTCAAAAGGATCAGGTCTTGTGGTAGGGACAGAAGAGGGACCTTTGGACAACATCAAAATCTCCATTTCTGATAATTGATAATTAGAAAGATTAATAATCAGATTATGCTTAAAGTTGATGTGGTCGCAGTACCGGTGGTGTCTGTGGGTTTTCTTCCCCCCCCCCCCCCTCTTTGTCTTACGTCTTTTTTTGTTGTTGTTTGTCCCTTCGTCTAAAAAAGATGTTCTTCCTGGGGTTTGTGGTATTCCACCCTCAGTTGACGAACCAGTGTCATAATCACTTATAAAAACTTTTATTTTTTAAATGTTATCCTTGTTTTATTTTGAAAATTTGGGCGTCTCAGATTTTATCCAATGATATACCGTGTTATCTTTATAATCAGTCACTATTTTCTTGAATTTTTTTTTTTTTTAAATGAGTCAAATCATCTTTAAACTTTTGAAGTTTTTGTTTTAACTCATCCGGTGATTTTACGGTTATTTCACTTCGGTGAGTCTGCTCTATAATAGTTTCTATTTGCAGAATATCATGCCGAACACTTCTGCGAGTCTGCTCTATAATGATCTCTATTTTCAGAATATCATGCCAAATAGTGTTTAGCGGTTTGCCCACTTCTTCTATAACCAATAGAATTAAATCAAGCGATGCTCTGTTGAGGATTTTGCACCAATTATCACAAAAAACATTGTTATCACTACCAATAGTTGGTAGATTCTTTAGCCCCTAGGTATCAATTTTTGTTTATAGTATTCTGTTAACGTTTTCCCATGAGAATACAACTCTATCTCCTTTTTTGTATTATTGCTGTGTTCCCCCCTGTGAATGTACAGTAGAGGCAACTCTTATTCTAACAAAAACCAGTGGCAATTCCCCCAAAAACCCAGGAAACACCCAGGTACATTCTGAATACATGCCTTAAACTTTCCTTAAACTAGCCCCAGCATTTCTGCATTGATTAATGGCGTATCAGATTAACAGCGGGGGTCCCTGGCAGTCCCATTCAAACTGAATTGGACTGCCAGGGATCCCTGCTGTGTTAATCCTATGGGTCGTTAGTCAATGCAGAAATACCTTAAACGTGCCTCAAACTAGCCCAGAACATACCCAGCACATACCCAGAATGTAACCCGGCTAGTTTACAGCAAATGTTAGAATAAACGTTGCCTCTACTGTATGTCCCTGTCCTTTCTTATGTGTTTGTATTGTACTGTTTGTGGGCTAAGTCAGATTGGACCCATTCCCTAAATAACATGTTTGGGGTTATAACTCCAGAACTGCTGGGGCTAGCAACTGGTCTCTGGAACCGCCACACCTTGCTTTAAGAGGCGAAACTTTGTGGGGGAAAAAAAACAGTGTCTCGGGAAACCCCTTCCTGGTAATCAAAAAAAATATTCTTTTGCTGAAAAGAATCAGTGTCATATCTCTGTCTCTGAAACGCACCAATCTGCTAAATTGTCATAACTTCGGTTCTGGAGGTCTTAGAAACTCCCCACAAGGGTTCCCCGATAATGGATAGCGGGTTCGGGGTTCTCAAGTGACAGCCATTAATATCTGCCAATAGATCCTCTCAACGTTATTTTTTCTTTCAATTGTTGTTGGCTGAAGCAAATGCAATAAGTTTACCTCTCATAACAGCCTTGAGACGTCCCACATCTCTAGTGAAGTTTCAGAATTCTTGTTTATTTCTATATATATTCCTTCCACCATTGCTTATCCTCTTTCAATTGTAATACATATTTATTTAGTGTCCAATGGAGGCACGGCTTATTACCCCGAGACAATTCAGTTCTACAGTAATTTGAGCGTTGTCTGATAGTGTAAACACCTCTATATAAAACCTTTTAGAGTTATGTGGGAAGTATTCATCAAAAAATGATCTATACGAGAGAAGAGCTACTGAGCTGAACAGTGTGTGCAGTCCCTCACTTCTGCAAGAGAGTAATCATATGCATTTCTGATTGGGTGAAAATGTAACATTACCAGACTTGTTCAAGCGGGAAAATATGTTATTAAAATCACCCCCTATACTCAGCATGCCTTGAGATAGTTACATAGTAGATGAAGTTGACAAAAGACACATGTCCATAAAGATCAACTTATGCTAAAATTAGACAACCGATCATTATATTTGCTTAATAAAATGCTAGGGTCTGCAAATAAATTACCGGTATCCCTGTTGGGGCCATTTAAATTGGCTTTGTTGACTTACTTTGATCCAATTGTCCCTTTAAGTATAGTATACCTGACTTTAGGGTCTTTACATTAAGCAGTGATAATACATGGACATGATCTATTAATTAATATTGCCCCTCATCTGCGTTTTAAATTGCAGCTGAAGAAATACCTTAGATATCTACTTAGCTAATAGCTTTATATGTTCAGCATGTAAATAGTGGTTATTGTAGTAGTGCAATGTCGGGATGTTGGCTTGTAAGTACCGTCAATACTATTTTCCTCTTTATTGGAACATTCATATCTTCTACATTAAATTAAGTGAGCCTCAAAATCGCATTATGGTTTGGGAATTTGATTCTTGAGTACATTTAATCAAGTTAATTAAACTCTGAAACCATGGAAGGTGCATGTGACGGTGAAGGGGTTAACTAGGCCAATAATAAAGGTCTCAGGCCTGGCTGGTTACCCCTAAACCTTGTTGGGGATGAAGGGGTTAATTGTTGGTCACCACAATGCCATGTTTCCCCTATACATTAACTGTTTTGTCCCCGTTTTGCAGCTCAGAAACTAGCAGCAGTCTTATGAATGAATGTAGAATGTGCAAATTGTATTTGCAACACAAGGGGGAGCTTCTAGCGCTGAACCAAGCGCCAATTGAATAAGTGTGTCTGTGGCCAGCGGTTACATTGAAGTTCTGAAGTACTTCCTAAACCGTACTCTTCAGAGAAAGTCTTAACCACAAAGTTAAGTGGATAAGTGGCTTGCGGTCTAGCTGAAGTGTATCCTCCAACAATGTATCCTGCGGTCTCGTTAATCAATTAAGGTCAATTGATGGAATGCTTCTGCTGTTACCGAGCCCGGCAAGCAGTGATACATTGTGTGCCAAGAGTCAAACCGCAAACCACATCACAGAGCTTATTCAATTAACTAACTTTGGTTAGGAAGGAGTTAGCACTCTAATTTTTGGTATACAGTTAGTAGAGAATGTAACATGCACACACATATGGGGTTTACATTCCCTACATATACAGAAAGTACATATAAAAATAAAAAGCTGTGTGTGCTGTGCACGCGCATAGTAAGTGAAACTTCTTTGACTTTTGTCACAGAAATTGTATTTGTGTTGGTGATGTTTTAATTAAAAATCAAAATACAATCTCAATGACAAAACGCAAATAAATTTGACTTAGAATGCGCGTGCCCGGCACACATCCCCTGCATTAGCTATTTGCACTAAGTGTGAATTCCTCGTGTGACTGAGTGTGTGTGTGACTGAGTGTGCATGTGACAGTGTGCGTGTGACTGAGTGTGCGTGTGACTATGAGTGTGCGTGTGCATGTGACTTTGCGTGAGTGTGCGTGTGTGCCTGTGAGTGACTGAGTGTGCATGTGAGTGTTATAACCGGCAGCCTGTCTCCTCTCCTGTGTGTCTGGTTACCTCTCTGTGTGAGCCTCAGTCCCTCTCCTGGTTACCTCTCTGTGAGTCACACGGTGACAGCCTCCCCGCTGGCTGTGTGCTCACTAACCTGTTGCTCTCACTCTTCCTATCAAGGACTCCAGCACATCTAGTCTCTCCTCCTCCTCCTGTATTACACTAAGCAGCACCCCTAGTCTGCCCCCTGCCGTCTCTCAGCCCCTTCCCCCCCTCTCCGTTTCTTCCCCCCATCTCTCCGTTTCTTCCTCTCTTCCGGGATTTCCGGCTTTGTCTGGACTGGGGAGGAGCCGGGGACCGGAGGAGCCAGGGAGGGGTGAAGAGGCCGGTACTGAGCCGCCCGAACGTCCTGCTCCTCTCACCAACGGCTCCGCTGCCAGCCGCTTCTGCGCATGTGCAGAAGTCCGTAAGCGTCGCCATTAGTAGTGCGCATGCGCAACATGGCAGCGGACGTGTGGGGGGAATGGCAGCCGTTAGGAGTGGCGGCGGCGGCGATATATGTTATCGCCCGTGTGGGGGGAGCAGCGCCCGTTTGGAACTGCGCCAGACGTGTGGGGGGAGTGGGGTGGGAGCCGTGACGTCACTTCCGTTTCACATTTCGCCCCCAACTCTCCATTTTACCCCATCAGAATAGGTGCCACTAAAGAAGATTCACTTCAAAATGTGTTTCAGTATGTTTTCAAATGTAAAGGAAGGAACCCTTTCCTGCCAGCCTGGCAATGAATACATTAACATGTCAATGGTAATGTACAGGTTAATAAAGGCTTCAATCAGACTTAGAACTTTGCAACTAATATTGACAGATTTACTATAAATCATTCTTCCTGTTATTACACCGGTTATTAAGAATTTATATTAGCGTTAGGAACCCCTGAATTGTGGTCTGCCGTGAAGTTGGCTCAGGGGCTTACAACAATTTTGGCCAAAAATGTCAAACTAAAAGACCATTTTACTTATTAGATATTTATACATATATATTTAGGCACTGTACCGTGTATGAGTCTCACTGGATGTGCTAAAAACTGAGCTTTGTCTGTGTTTTATGTTTTGTCTCTGGTTTTAAAAATATATATTGCCATGCTCAGTAGCACTCCACTGTGACACTCATATGCTTATATATATGTTGTGGTCATTTTGGGGGTTCAATAGGAGCTTGTTAGGTGTCCAGTATGTTTTGCGATTCCTGAACTAATCCTGTAAGGACAAAACGAAAAGATTCCCTCCGGGGGAGATACATACAGGGGTGGCAAATTGTGCCCCTAGCCAAGGACTGTCGCACAGCTCAAACCGTGCACCCACTTGCATGCGTGCAGGGGTGCCGAGAGACTTTATTTTCAAGTCGTTCATTCCGTGGACAATTTATTTCGTTTCCCCATCCCAGTAAGTGTTTATTTAGTGTAATAGTGAAGAATTGTGTGTTTGTCTTAAAAGGAAAAAAATTACAATTTATTTTGCCATCCTTGTTGTGCTCAATCCAGAATCCCGGTATTAATGTGTTGATAAGAGTTGGTCTTCCATGACAGTACATCCCCAGCACAACCATCACTCCAGGTTCCCAGACCCGATCATATAAAAGGGCCTCTAACATACAATACTTTATTTTCCCCAACAGTCTGCAAAAACAGGGCAAACAACAGAAACACAATAAACAGTAGAAGAAACCTCATATTTAGAATCAAAATAATTTAAAAACATAAAGGTCAGCAGTATGAAATCCTCATGTCATTCCATACCCATCAGGTAAGAAGTCACTGTGTAAGGAAAGATACCTCTCGTACACCTATAAAATAGCATTGTAAACATTAGGGGGAGGAGTAATAAGGGGATTGGCTCATTCAGTTCCATTACGAATTGTAGTCACTACGCCATTCATACTTTTATAAATTAACAGTGGATAATAATTATTACATGCTACATTTGGCAAAACTTTGAATGGGAGTAAAGTCTTTATGTGTGAGGAAGCTGGGTCGTATTTAGATTTTAAATGAAACCTTAATTAGGATAGTTCATCTTTAATATTCGGACTGATCTCATGGAAGGTCCTGCAGCTGATTCTTTACATTTAAGGAATGATTTGGCCTCCACCACAAAGAGTTCAGGATTTCCAGAACCAGAATTTTAACAAGATTCCATATGAAGACTTCCAAACTTACGTTCGTAATATCATCTCTGTTATCATCAAGATTGTGTCTTTTTCTCATAGTCCCTGAGCTGTAGTTATTGAAGAGGGAAATCCTATTTTTCATGTAGTGTAGACGTTCTGCGTTCCTTGCTGACTGTATTATAAATTCCTTCTATTTGTATGTCAGGTATTGAATTAGTATAGGCCTTGGTCTATTTCCTTCCTTATTTGGATTTAGGGCCCAGATTGCTGTGCATTCATTTCAATTCCCTCTCTTGATTGAGTCATAGAGGAAAGGAAGGGGTTAAGAGGCATATGGGAGGGGATGAACGGGTGATATTAAAAGCAGGAGGAATCCTTGAAGCTGCAGCACGATAAAGTCATTGAGCATTCAGACCCACTTCCCTCCTATATCTAACAGACCCACACCGAATCCACTTTCTGCAAGAATCGCCCCATCCTCACTCTCTGCCACACCCAGACCCACCCCACTCCTTTTTCTCTGGCCGACCTGTCAAAATAACCTTTCTGCCAGCCCTGCCCCTGCGCAGCTCTCTACAGTGAGTAGATCGAAATACCATTGTAAAAAATAATGGTAAGTACAGCTGAACCCCGTTATACACTGGCGACACATCTTATTCTTACACTTCCCGCACGGCAGGATGCGTGCGGGCAGCGTGGTGACGTGGCCTGTCGCGTGTCACTGTGACGTCACTGTCACGAGCGCGGCCAGGCTTCCCCAACACCCCTGGAGTTTGAAGTGAGGTAAGCGGGGGTGCGGGGAAGCAGAGGGGCACAGCAGGAGCAGCCAGGGGGTCGGGAAGGGGGTCGGGAAGGGGGACAAAAATGCGCACGGAGTGGAGGGGGCTGCACGGAGAAGACGCGGCAGCGCACGGTCTAGACCCGGCGCCGGACAGAGTAAATCCCGGCATACCGCCAGCAAAAGGTAGAATAAAGTGTGTCGCAGTAGTAACGCGGTGCTTGGCGTCCACATGATGAGACCACGTTACAACTGGGATCGTGAATTAAAAAATAAAATGGGCACCTTGATCAGGGGTCCTGCGTTCACCAGACAGGGGAGAGCTGGGATAGCCCTGTGCTATGCCTCCCTCCTGCTGTCCCTGTCTGTCTCGCCACCCTCCCCCAGTGTCTCCAGCAGTCAGAGAGCTGCAGGCACTGCTAGCAGTAAAGGGAGTGTGCACGGCTCAAGGCTGCAGCCTCCCCTCTTCTATTTTACTCACATCTCCCCGGCCACTGACAACCCCGCACAGCAGCTCCTCCTCCTCCTCCACTCCCTCTCACTGCCAAACTTTTCAGGGACACCGGGGGAGCCTGCCCGGTCTGCACATCCAGGTAAGGGGACAGGAGAGAAGCAAAGGAGGGACTGGGCGCTCCCCCCAATAAAAAAGGGGGAGGGCGCAAAGTATATCACATTAAGCATCAGTTTGCATTTTTCAGGTGTTGCCTCATTATCAATCCTTCATTGCAATCCCCCCCAACCACAAAAAAAAAAAAGGAGACACAAGTATCGCCCCAGCAATGAATATACCACATTGCACTGTCCAGATCTTGCAATGTGTAGGTTTTTTCCTTATAGAGATCCCGCAGAGCTGATCTCACATCCATGCACTTTGTGTCAACCAACAAAATAACAGGGTGAAAAAGGCAAAACATCCACACATACACACACCAAAAAAAAAAACCAGGATCACTTTGCATGGGTCCAATGAAGTCTGCTCATGAAGTTGACACAGTTGCAAAGTGTGGGGAAGTCTGCAGCAGTTTGTATTGTCTGCTGAGAAGCCGATTACACAAATTGCCTTAATACCAATGCACAAGGAGGAGATGGGAAGTCACTAATATTCTTGCTTGCATTTTTTTGGGGGGGGGGGGGTCTGAGTTGTTTGCAAAGTGCCCCATATCACAGCTCCTGCAGGGAGTGAGGCTGAGAAGTCACACACAGACACAGGAGGCATGGAGTAGAGGAGGGAGCTGTGTAGGAAGTCAATGTGCAACTCTGCAAAGGGCTGACTGGCTGCTGCTTGCAGAAGGCATCATGTTCTCTGGGTTGAAGTCTATAGATGTGTGGCAACCGGAGCCAGCACTGACGTCAGCAGCCCTTGTATCTGCACAGGCTGTTAATCAAGCTTGCAGAGAGAGGGAGATAAAGCGTGGAACTGCCTGTTAGTAGAGACAGGTGTTAGGAGGGTGTAGGAACCCGGACATTCCTCTCGGCAAATCCTGGAAGTTTGCCCTCAATAAATAAATAAATAAATAAAATGTGAGCCACACTCAAACTGAGTTATTAGCGGATCCGCATTGTAGCGGATCGCGCTATAATGGGGTTGAGCTGTATGAAGTTATTGGCCATTTTTTATTACAGCGGTATTGCTATGCTACTGGTATATTGTCCAACCCTACTCTGAACAAGCACATTATTTCTCAACTGTATGAATCCTGTGGTGTGTGAGAAGGCTTCTCCTTTGTGAAAAGCTTTTCCCACACACTGTACATGTGAAAGGTTTCTCTTCTGTATGAATTCTTTCGTGGTCGCGGAGGCTGGTCTTCCGAGAAAACCTTTTCCCACAATGTGTACATGTGAAAGGTTTCTCCCCTGTATGAATACTGTGGTGTGTGAAGAGGCCGCTCTTCTGTGAAAAGCTTTTCCCACATTCTGTACATGTGAAAGGTTTCTCACCTGTGTGAATCCTCTTGTGTTTGGAGAGGAGGCTAGAAGTACTGAATTGTTTCCCACACACTGTACATGTGAAAGGTTTCTCCCCTGTATGAATTATCTGGTGTTTGAGGAGGATATTCTTCCAAGAAAAGCTTTTCCCACACTCTGTACATGTGAAAGGTTTCTCCCCTGTATGAATCCTCTTGTGTTGGCAGCGGGCGCTCGGAGTACTGAACTGTTTCCCACACTCTGTACATATGAACGGTTTCTCTCCTGTGTGAATCCTCTCGTGGTCACGGAGACTGGTCTTCCGAGAAAACCTTTTCCCACAATCTGTACATGTGAAAGGTTTCTCCCCTGTATGAATTCTCTGGTGTTTGAGGAGGCTGCTCTTCCAAGAATACCTTTTCCCACAATCTGTGCATGGGAAAAATTTCTCCCCTGTGTGAATAATCTGATGTTTGAGGAGGTTGTTGTTCATACTTAACGGTTTACCACTCCTGTTCTGTTCATCATTCAGGCAGTTTTCTAAGAGAAGTAAACAAAAAGACTAAACTCAAATGTTTTGAACCTGTCAATCAAATTACTGAAAGCAAACTACTAAAACAAAATACTGTTCTTTGCAGAATTTACATTAGCACTATTATATATACAGATGCAGCGGCCGTTATTGAAACACTTCACACGGTGTATACCTCGGAATACCCATGTCATTGTGCAGGATTTCTTCCAACCGTACCGCCTTTAGACGCGAGTGCAGAAAATTGTATTTTAGTGTTCTGGCTTTTAAACACCTGAAAGTGACACAGTAGCACAGTACCGTACACATTACAATTCATTCATTTCATTGAATTTAATTGATTGTGTGCAATTAAATGCAAACAAAGCAACCGCGATAAACACGTGCCTGGGGAGATTAGCGGCGTTAATACCACATGGAGTACAGCAGTGCACACGAAACCGGCGCCGTGATTTGTTCGAATAACGGTCGCTGCATTTGTAACAAAATGTTCTCTTTACTCTATTCCTATAGCTTTAAAATTGTGGATATCTATATTTTTTCCATATGTGCTACATCACAACCATTGATGGTCAGAGACCCATAACTCTGCATTACCAACCTTTATACTCGTTTGGGAGAGACATAATGCTCCTCTAAGGCTAAGGTCCTGCTGCCTCAGACCAAGCGCCCGCACTGCAGACAGGCGGCGCGTGGAGAGGCACTTGACCGCTATGGTCTGTAGGGAGCGGGAGGGGGGCGTGGTTTGATGGTCAAAAACTTTGCCAGGTCTGAAATGAGACCGTGGTGCCACACACACCACACCCCACACACCCACCCCCCACACCACCCACCCCCCACACCACCCACCCCCCAACTGCATGTCCCGACCCCCCACTCCAACAACTGTATATTTAAAATGACCCGCGCGGGACTGCTACACTGCCTAGAAAGGACAGTCTAACACGCCATTTTTAATGTGCAACAGGATTTTTTGTTCAAATCTAAACAACAATAATATTCTCAATGTAACAGACAAATAGCTGTTTTTATTTCGCTAGAACATGTAGCTTATAAATGTATCCATGCTTTAATATTATTTTCCTTAATATTGTAGAAACTTTATTCAATTTGTGTAAAAAAAAAAATGGACTGAAGATAAGTGAGGATATAAGGGTACTTACCACCAACCGGAAATGTATGTATTTCTCTCCTTATTGGGGTCGGGTGTTCCTCAGTGTTCGGCTCTCCTTCCTCTGACTTAATCTCTAAACTCTCCTGTACAATCACTGGAAAACCTGCAAACAAGAAAAGGGAAATCCCTCATGTAAAGCTGGGAGTGGGAAATCTTCTTGTGATTTCACCTCCTCTGATATTGGTATATGTCACGATGACATCAACTTTTATCAACACATTTATATTTCTGGGTACTTGATTGAACAGAACAAGTTGCAAAATAAATTGTGATTTATTTCCTTAATAGACAAACACACGACATCTGCAGAATACACTTAAAACAACACTCACTGGGATAAGGAAATGAAATAAATTGTCCTTGGAACGAAATAAATTGTCCTTTGCTTGCCAGTGCAAGAAATGCAGACTTGGTTTTAAAAGGCCTGTTGTTATGTGGTTGTTAACCCCTTCACTCCTGGAAAGGGTTGCTGCTGTACTGGAACAAAGTCTTGCATCTTTACATCATGGATTAAAATTCAAGAATCACACTGGGAAATACCTGGGAAGCCACAGTTATAGACTGGCCAAAGCTATCTTTAACATGTGGATCCAATCCCATCGTGGGAACAAAAAAACCACGAATAGCCAAGTGACCCACAGTTCATAAGACCGGTCAAAAGGGCTGTCCGGTGGGCAGGGCGCATGGGTCAGGTTGACGCCCATGCCACTTAGCATACCTGGGCTACACCCATTTCTTGGGGCCACTGTGTCTGGTCTCTGACTAAGAGGTGTCACTAGCCTGACATCTGCTGTGCATCAGTATGCCAGTATTGTATACATTATGGGCCTCTGGGTATTGTCATAATTGACACTCTTTTAGACAGGGGGACTCTAAATCTGTGGTAGCCTTTTGAGGCTCCATCACAAAAATAATTACAACCCTTTCAAGCTTGGTCATAAAAATACCAAAGCTCATTCACCCATATCACAGCTGGATGTCCAAGTAATTCCTGCTTAGACTTACAAAAAAATACCTCCTGCCTTACATTTAAAATCTTCTATCATGTGTTGGTTAGAGGGTATGGCAAGCAATGCATCTTGTCTTTTACCCTCGCAGACAGGGAATGGCCTGCACATGGGGAATAAAAATGGCGGGGACAGGGCAACAACAGTAATGCATGGCAAATCAGGTATTAACCCTTTCCTCCCCGTCACAGTATAGTATAATACATGTTGTAAAGAAATATTTAACTAGCCCTTCTGGCAGAAAATGACAAAGAGTTGAATACATATCTTCCTTGCAAGTGGTTCTATGAGAACACAAGATGAATTAGTTTGACTCACATAATTGTAAAATCAGATATTCCCTCCTTGCAGATTTCATAACGCGGTATCTGTCTACATTGTTTAAATGTCCCGGTCACGTGGGAGAATTAAAACATGGCGGAGATACCGGCACTCTATACCGGGCCTGTATCTCAGGAAGCAAGGGGTCCCCGGGGCTGAAATTAATGCGGTTCAGCTCCGGAAGCCCCCTGCTTTAATGATATGTTGTTATTAAAATAAAAGCAGCACAAATCGCCTGTTAGAGGTGCGCAGGGGGAGGGACTGATTCTGTCTACTTTTACTGCGTGTCTTTAACATTCAGAAGCAGGGAGCCCCGCTGTGTTAATCCTGATGGGCCATTCCCCCCTGTCAAGCACTATGTCGCGAACGGTCCTCTCTTGGTCCGCGGTTCACCAGCAGATATCCTGTGGCTGCCGATACTGTACATACAAGATTCTTAACCGTTTTGGCACAAGGAGTGATCACGAATTGGTTTTCCACGTAACAGTAATGAACGTGGAGACGGATTGGTAGAATTTGCAGAATGTGAAAACTTCTACATCATGAATTTATTTTGCAAGTAGAACCCAAATAGAAAATGGACATGGAGCTGACCCAATGGAATCAAGAATGAAATGGACTATATCCTAGCTAGCAAGAAACGTGATTGGAGACGGCACAGTTCTTAACCATTTTGACACAAGGAGTGATCACTGATTGGTTCCACTGCAAATTACATCTGAATGCAAAATTGAAGAAGAAATTTGATTAAAAAAATTAAATAAAAATCAATGAACATCAAGAATAGCAGAGAATTTCACATAGAACTGAAAAATAGGCTTCAGCTTGCTCACAATGCACGAGGACACAAACAATTATGAAGAACTAATAAATGAAAGCACAGAAATAACTGGAGGAATTGCCAACAAACACAGGGTAAGAAAATATCAGATGGGACAAAGCAATTACTACGGAGACAACAGGAAATGAAGCAACAATAAGAAAATGTAACTGTGATATGGAGAAGATGACTACTGAAGATAATAAACACTTAAAGAAAAAGCAGCAACTTATGATTGGCAAGAAGCAAATCAGTGCATTCAAACAAGACGACAGATCAATAATAAAATAATGCGTAATTTTCATAAAGAGAGTTGAGGACACATAACACAGGGCATAATCCCGCAGAGGAAGAGTGAGAACAAGCAACCACAAATGTATCATGCGTCCTTCGAATGGCACGTCAGTGGTGGTGGTAAAGGCAATAAAACCCAGGAATGGGAAGGCTCCCGGGGAAGATGGAATTACAACTGAAAAAGAAGCAGGGGAAGAAGTAGAGAAAATCCTTTCAAAACCCATCACATGCGGCTTGAAGTACAGGAAAATTACAGAACATTGGAACAATACCACAGTTATCGTCATCACAAGAAAGGAGACAAGGAAACCTCAAGATCTACAGACCAATCAGTCTACTTCTAATCACCTACAAGATTTTTACGAAGATACTCACTAATCCCGTACAACACACACTGGACTTCGCACAGCCTAGGTAACTAGCGGGATTTCATCATGGATATAATACAAATGGCCACATCCAAGGTGTACACGTAAAAAATATGATCTACCACTCATTTTAGGATTAGTAGATTATTAAAAGCATGTGATTCTGTACACACCACAGCGGTTAAAAATACATTAAGACAAAGTGTTGAAGTAGTATGCATTGATATTATAAAGAATATTTACAAACATTTATGCCACATCAGCCATTAGATTACATGAAGATACAAGCAAGATAAGGATCAGCAATGGAGTGTGACAGGGAGACACTGTGTCACCCAAAAGCAACACAAATAATTGCTCAGGGCATTATAAAGGGAAGAAAAATGAATCAATATCAATGGTGAATACAGGATTTTCTTATGATTTGCAGATTACATTGTTATTGGTGGGGAGGTGCCTTCACAAATGGAATCCACCTTATCTTGAAATGCTGGTCTGAGTAGAGAGTGATATACAGAGAGGAGGCAGCGTGGGTTAGACTTGGGAGCGTTCATTAGTGAAGACACGTAGCTTTATTTAGCCTGGAAGTGGGCAGACTTGAAACCAGATAGATTACATGTGTAGTGGAGGATGCGAGAGAGAATGAGATTTCCTCTAGGGGACATTCAAAGGTGCGAGTGCAGGAGCGAAGCCTGCGTGTATGGTAGTGTAGCCACGGTCTGGGGTTAGAAGGGTGAGAGTGGCGGGGAATAAGTGGGGTATGTGGGAGCATGAGAGGAAAATGGGGCAGAATTTTAGTTAATGAACAGGTAATCATGGTCAATAGTGGAGCAGAGAGAAGGAGGAGCACAAAGTGGCGTTGAGCCATTAGCTTAATGAAAGGCAGGATCTGCAGGACTGACGGGTAAATGGAGGTGAAGAAAAGGAGAATTTCAAGTAAATGAAATGAGGTGATGGGCAGAGAGAGGAAAGGGGAAAAGGGAAATTAGAGAGAAGTTTCTGCATTATCTCCGCATTTAGGGTCTAAGAGCACAGAGAGAATACACTGGCCAAACAGTGGAAGGTGCCCTTAAAAAATGTTTTTCCTTCATATGCGCTGTATGTATGTATGTATGTATGTATGTATGTATGTCTATATAGCGCCATTAATGTACATAGCGCTTCACAGCAGTAACACACGTGATAATCATATGAATAACAATTAACACAAATAACACAATGTGAAGAAGTGCTTCAGACATAGAA
Source organism: Ascaphus truei (assembly GCF_040206685.1). NCBI lineage: Eukaryota > Metazoa > Chordata > Amphibia > Anura > Ascaphidae > Ascaphus > Ascaphus truei. Next base: position 4,920,570 of record NC_134483.1, read on the forward strand.
GTAACATTTCGGAAGAGGAGTCCCTGCTTCGAAGAGCTTACAATCTAATTGGTAAGTAGGAAGAACGTGCAGAGACAGTAGGAAGATGTTCTGGTAAGTGCGTCTGCAGGGGGCCAAGGGGGCCAAGGTCGATGTACGATAGTATCAGCCACGGTGCTACTCATACGCTTCGTTAAGGAGGTGGGGTTTAAGATGGGTCTTAAAAGGTGGATAGAGAGGGTGCTAGTCGGGTATTGAGGGGAAGGGCATTCCAGAGGTGTGGGGCAGTCAGTGAGAAAGGTTTAAGGCGGGAGAGGGCTTTAGACACAAAAAAGGTAGAGAGAAGAGCAGAACACAAGAGTCGGAATGGTGCATAGCGAGAAATTAGGGCTGAGATGTAAGGAGGGGCAGAAGAATGTAAAGCTGTAAAAGTGAGGAGAAGAATGGAGTGTGAGATGCGGGATTTGATCGGAAGCCTGGAGAGGGATTTCAGCAGGGGAGACACTGAGACAGATTTAGGAAAGAGTAGAGTGATTCTGGCAGCAGCCTTTAGGATAGATTGTAGGGGAGACAGGTGAGAGGCAGGAAGGCCGGACAGCAGGAGGTTACAGTAATCAAGACGGGAGAGAATGAGGGCCTGAGTCAGAGTTTTAGCAGTCGAGTAACAGAGGAAATGGCGAATCTTTGTAATATTGCGGAGGAAAAAATGACAGGTTCAAGCTACCTTTTGAATGTGAGAGCAGAATGAGGAGTCGAGTGTGACCCCAAGGCAGTGTGCTTGGGCTATTGGGTGAATGATAGTACTACCAACAGTAATGTGGAAGGAGGTAGTAGGGCCAGGCTAGGGGGGGAAGTATAAGGAGCTCTGTTTTTGAGTCGGCGGAAGGCCATCCAGGATGATATAGCAGAGAGACATTCAGAAACTTTAGTCTGTACAGCAGGTGTAAGGTCAAGGGTTGAAAAGTACATTTCTGTGTCATCAGTATAGAGGTGATACTTGAAACCAAGAGATGTGATTAGGTCACCTAGAGGAAGTGTGTACAGAGAAAAGACGAGAGGTCCCAGGACAGACCCTGGGGTACCCTCCTTTTCCCCCCCAGAGAGATCGATAGAGGAGGAGGAGGTTTTAGCAAAAGAAACACTGAAAGTACAATGGGAGAGGTAAGAGGAGATCCAGGATAGAGCTTTGTTACAGACATCAAGATACCATTGATGGTCAGAGACCCATAACTCTGCATTTCCAACCTTTATACTCGTTTGGGAAGAGACATATTGCTTCTCTAACTCTGCTGTATGTGGCTTTTTCCAGAGTACTGCGCAGGCCTAGGGACTTCCTATGACAGTCAATTAACCCTGAACATTCCCTAAAAGGTGACCATACTAATTGTACTACATAACCTTGGTCTGCACAAAAGACTATTATGGTACTCACCATCAACCGCAAATGTATCTATTTCTCTCTTTATCAGGGTCAGATGTTCCTCAGTGTTCGGCTCTTCTTCCTCTGACTTAATCGCTAACCTCTCCGGTACAATCACTGGAAAACCTGCCAACGAGAAAAGGGAAATCCCTCATGTGAAGCTGGGAATGGGAAATCTTATTGTGACTGTCATGGGAGAGGGGGTTTGGCCCGGGATTAAAGGGGTTACACCCCATTTGGCCACCCCCTACTCTCACCTGGGAAGCAAGGGGTTAACTGGACTGTGGTCCAGTAATGTGTTTTTACCTTGCTTCAGTATCCTAATGTATATTCCCCTGTAAAAATTTATTATTTCTGTTCCAGTGTTTGCACCAACACATACACTGGGATTAATGCGGGAGGTAAAGGGTTAAGGTTAACTTAGTGTTTATAGCTCTTTGTTCCATGTTCCTGCCTTTTCAGGCACCATTTTGCAGAGTCCCATAGGTCACCATTGGGGCTCCATGTATTCCAATGGCAGAAGTAGCGCTTTTGGACCTGTTTCCAACGACGACCAGCAGGTGGCGTCCGAGAGGAGGAGCGGCGGTTTCCCATTGTAAGTCAATGGGGCTATTGACTTCAATGGGGATTCCTCGACGTCGGCCTCCAGGAACAGGTTGGCAGCCATCCAAACCGCAAAATGGCAGAAGCGGATACAATGTCTTTGAAAAGAGCTTTATCACTTGGGTCAAGTTCAATGACAATTGGCGTGGGAATCTTAGGTTCTAGGGCACCTGGGAATAAAATTCTTGTTGCCACTAGCCTCTAGGAACCCCACCGGGTCCAGGAACGAGGGACCCCCGTAAAGGGTCGAGCGGAGAAAGAGGGTCGCGCCATTAACTTTAATGGCGGAGCGGAGGTCCCATTGAATCCAATGGCGGCGTGTGCCCATGCATTGTCTACGGCGGCGCCGGCCATTGATTCCAATGGGGAAAAGCCGCGTGGCGTTAAAACGGCTAAGTCCGAATTGGTGAAAAATGTAAGTCCATATCTCCGGTTCTGGAAGGACCACAGGGCTGGGATTTGAGTGGCATGTAGCCAAGGTTCCGGCATGAATGCATGGCCATTCCCAGCCCTCTCCGAACAACCAGACGGAGTGTGGGCAAATGTAAAGATTTTTGGGTTTTTCCATAGACTTCAATGGCGGCGTCTCCCCATTGAAAGTCTATGGCGGGGAACCCCATTGACTTCAACGGCGGAGCTCCGCCATTCAACGCTATGGCGGCGGAACCCGTTGATTTCAATGGGGAAAGAGTGAAAAGCAGAGATTCATTTTTAAAGGGAAGAATCCTGTATTTTAAAAGTGTTTTAACCTGCATTTGTGTATCTCCGGTTCTGGGGGTCGTAGCGGGCTGAGATTTAGCCACAATGAAGGTACAGTTCCGGCAAGGAAAGCTGGAAAGTATCAGCCCACTGGACTCAAAGGAACCGCTTATATTAATATATGAAGATATTAAACTGTGAATGGTATTTTGGGTCTGATATGAGAATGCAGAGCCCATCTGTTATGCTAATAGGTCAGGAGGGCAGACAAATGGTTAGCATAAGCCCTCTGATCAAAGGTTGACCGCCCTGATTGTATATACTAGGGCAGAAGAACAAAGGGACTGAGTGGTCTGTAAGTGTCATAATTCACACTTGCAGATAAGGGAGATTCTACTTCAAACGAATCTGCTAGCCAGCTTGGCGCCCCAGGGTTGATAGATAGGCCTGAAATGGAATATAAACGAGGCTCAGTCTATGCCCATTGTCTTTTGTGTAATTCTGAGATTGCTGTATGAACTGCTAATCAAGATTTGTGATTATTTCATCATTCCAACTTTAAGTAAGTGCATATTTTGTCTGTTATTTGTATATCTTGTGTGTTTACCTTTTTCAAGGAATAAATTATATTTTATCATATCTAGTCGTGTTCAGTTCAACCCAGGTATTTTGGTGTATAATATAGGCCTCTCACAAGTTCCCGTGACAGTGACATCACTATACAGAGATATATATATTATACCAATTCCTCAGGGAAGGGAAGTAGTAATTGATTTTACTTTGTTATTAACCATTTCAGTGCTGTAAACATGTTGGGCTTTTGTTCAAACATCAATAAAAATATTCTCAATATAACAGACCAATCGTGGCTGTTTTGATTTCACTAGAACATGTAGCTTATAAATGTATCCATGCTTTAATATTTCCTAATATTTTATATATTTTAGTCTTTTTTTTTTTTTTTTTTTACACAAATTGAATAAAGACAAGTGAGGATATTATGGTACTCACCATCAACTGCAAATGTATCTATTTCTCTCTTTATCAGGGTCAGATGTTCCTCAGTGTTCGGTTCTTCTTCCTCTGACTTAATCGCTAACCTCTCCGGTACAATCACTGGAAAACCTGCCAACGAGAAAAGGAAAATCCCTCATGTAAAGCTGGGAGTGGGAAATCTTATTGTGATTTCACCTCCTGATATTGGTATATTATAATACCTCTCATAAAGAAATGTTTAACTAGCCCTTCTGGCAGAAAATGACAGAGTTGAAGACTTATCTTACCTCCAAGTGGTTATATGAGAACACAAATTGTATTGTATTGTATGTCTTTATTTATATAGCACCATTAATATACATAGCGCTTCACAGTAGTAATACATGTGGTAATCAAATAAATAACAGATAATATAAATAACAGATCATGGGAATAAGTGCTTTAGACATAAACGTAACATTAAGGAAGGAGTCCCTGCCCCGAGGAGCTTACAGTCTAATTGGTAGGTAGGGAGAACGTACAGAGACAGTAGGAGGGAGTTCTGGTAAGTGCGTCTGCAGGGGGCCAAGCTTTATGTATCATGTGTTCAGAATATTCACAGTGCTATTCATATGCTTCTTTAAGCAAGTGTGTCTTAAGGTGGGTCTTAAAGGTGGATAGAGAGGGTGCTAGTCGGGTACTGAGGGGAAGGGCATTCCAGAGGTGTGGAGCAGACAGTGAAAAAAGTTTAAGGCGGGAGAGGGCTTTAGATACAAAGGGGGTAGAAAGAAGACATCCTTGAGCAGAACGCAAGAGTCAAATTAATTAGTCTTGGTGTTTTGACTCACATAACTGCAAAATAAGCAGATATTCCCTCTTTCCAGATTTCAGAGCCATCAAACTATCTATCTTCTATACTCACCAAACAAGTGTGGATCCATGCTGGTAGTGGGCAGTGCCCCTCTGGAGGTGCCTCGGTTTATATTTGTTGGATGACAGCTGTGCCTGTATAAAATAGAAGAAATGTAATTAGTATGATCTGTTTTCTTGGACAAATATACAACAACATTTAGAATAAGCTTTCAAGCCCAATATTATTAACACAAAACAGCCCCGAAGGAGTCAGAGAAGACAGGGACACCAAAATAAACATACAGATGCAGCGGACGTTATCTGAACATTTCACCTAGCCGTTTTCGTGAACTCTGCTGTATTCCACGCAGCATTCACGGGTTATTGTTCCCTGAAGTCTGCCATGAATGCCACGAGTCCCACCTGTGTTTACCGCTGTTGATTTCTTTGAATTACCTGGATTCTGATTTATTTGGTGCAGTTCTTCGTGTCCGCCAGATGGCAGAAATGTATAAATTCCATTTGCAGTACTGTAGTTATGTATTGTGCTACAGTACTGTGTCAATTTGCAGGTCTTTAAAAACCCAATAAAAAACAAGTCTACCACAGTGATCCATTGTGAATCGACCTTGGTCCTTGAAGACGCTGGGCTTTTTTCTACATTGTTCTACAGTACATCCCTTCACAGTTGCGGACCATGTCAACTGCGTATCGCAAACCTGACTGTAGTTATGCATATTTAATATTTTCTGCAATCAATGCTGGAACTGATAAGGCGACTTTATCAGAAATATATGAATATTTTATTTTGAACTATGATTTTTTTTCAAATTTTCACCTAACGTTCGTGGGTGGAAGCATTCGGTAAGGCAAACGTTAACTAGAGGATTGCTTTTTTCGCACTGCCCCTCCTCCGGGAGATAGAAGAGGGTATTGGTCTGTGATCCCACAATTTGACAGTATGTTTGCTCATGGCAACTAC